>NW_018108181.1:816109-933583 GCF_000183805.2 Loa loa | reverse complement strand
AAAAATTGCAACACAATGAAGATAACGCGATCAAACTAATTATAGAGAAAATAATGTTAGCACTGGTTATAAATTAACTGCAGAAGACTGAAATATGATAGTTGCTGATTCGGGAATTCAGGTCAATGACTACGCTGTCCCTAAGAATGAAGAACCAGTTCAGACATTCGGTTGGGAATTCGTTATATACCTAAAGACACCCCTTAGCACACTTCTGTCATATCCCTAACCAATAAGTTTTTTTACCCGTAGTTGCAGAATATTTAGAGTTGATGTGTCTTACAGACACATAGCACATAATATATTGGTAATTGAATGTCCCCGACTGAGGCAAGAATGGACGCAAGGTCAGCAATTGACCTTTGATGTTTAAAGCTGCATTTTTTTTCGTTGTTCCACATACATTTTCGTGCAAACTAGTTATTCTCAAGGTACCTTATCCTTTCTATAAGTGAAAAGGTGAAATAAACAACATAAATGTTAATGTTCTTATGTACAGATACAAACGTATGGTACAGTTGGCCAAGGTTTATTTGCAGATCAAAGGATGCAATGAATGTTTCTTGCAGCACCCCTGTCGAAGTTGATATGATGAGGAAGGGCAATAAGAGTTTTGACAGCAGTTATTGCCCATTTGATAAGGTCGACAGAAATTTCAAGTTTTTACCAGTAACAAATAGTAAGCAAGGAAGGTTTTGAAGAAATTTGGATCTTGAAAGCAGAAATGTAATAGTGCTTAAATGCTACAGCCTACTCATGTTTTACGACAATTATAATTCTTGGCAAAATATCAACAGAAGAGCAGGTCATGGTAATAATTGGAACCATGATTTATCTGGAATTACTGATGATTTTTAAAGTTTGGGAGTCTCCTAAATTTATTGATATTTCTTCCATCCATACCCCAGTAACACCTCTAGCTGAAAAACAATGGGAAAGACGGAAGAAGCTCCGAACTGAAAGCCACGGGCAGGTAATGGGATGGCTCGATGAAGCCAAGAACTGCACCTGAACTTGTCTTGAGCGGACATGTCACATCAAAAGCTAAAGAGAACAATCAGATAATGACCATCGGTGTATAAACTACCTAAGAGGATACATGAACGGTATGGATGAATAGATTACGCTGTACATGCACATCTACGCCGCACGCTGCACATCAACGACTTGAAATCATTTCAACCCAGCAAGCAAAAATCAATATCATTTGTTACGTTATCTAGTGCTGCATTCTGACGATGTTTAAATTCCCACATTTTGTTAAATCTTGGCTTACTGCCGAGATAATGAATTAGGAAAGTGAGTGATGGCGTGGGATGGGGTTTGCTGGTTGATATCGGGGTGCTCTGTTGTTTTCGAATGGGAGGAGGTCACTTTTCTGCGAAGTCCCTCTCTCCTGAATCTTGTTGGATTCCTAACTAACTTAATCTTGCCGTCGTATATCAATAGTGCTGCAGAGTGATAGATTAAAGATTGAGGGGTATCATTGATATCAGTGTCATATTTCCAATAGCATGTTTTCATGGTGATATCAGAAGTTAACTGGGACAGTGAGCGGGGATGAACTAGAAGATGTCATTGTTTAGCAGCAGCGATTTGACATATGGCCTTTTGCTACGACAGATCAGGAGGGGTGACTTGTGCAGGGCATGGGCAGCACATTGCTCGTCCGTCTCAAGAAAACCTTCAAAAGATCAACAGAGAGACGTAGACGTAGAGAACGTGACACAACGACGCTTTACTTCCAGGTTATTGCTTTTTCATTTTATTTAGATTTCGAAGTAAAATTAATAACTTAAAACTCAGTCCCTCTGACATTTAAAAAGTAAATTCGAAACTTAGTATTCGACTGATTCTACAAGTGAAATTGCTAAGTGAGGAGAAAATGAGAAACGGTTATAAAACACTTTAAATATGAGTGGAGTGAAGTTACAGTGATGGTCGATTTGGTTCGTTGTTCATGGAGGGTGGAAGTCTGAGGTTCGATCCCATCGGTGTGTGGTGTTGGTGGAGTTGGGCTGCAATTTGCAACCTGATCCTTCCTTCACTGGCGGAGCATCGAACGTCCTCAAAATATTGGGGCGAGTATTCGGTCTGCCATACCGTAAACGAATCCGACCTTCGTTGACACCTGGCGAGGGGTAGTCCGGAGAATGTCGTGATCACTGCATATTCCTTCTCGTGGCATAGCTCCAAGTGAGCGAGGACAGTTGGGAAAAACCATGCAGTGGACAGTTGTTTTATCCTTAAATGGTCCATCCGAAAGTAGTTATTCATAAGTGAAGTATGTTTATGCGGTGTTTATTTGAACCCTCATAGGGTTTGCCCTTTGACTAGAATTATGACCCATTGTTAAACCCATATATTATTCCAGAGCTAGCAATGCAAAGCCTTCTAGCTGGATTGATGTGAATCGAGAAGTGGGACATCGGCCGGGCACTTTTCGACCTCGAAACGTTGGTTTGGACCGATTTTTCGATACCCAACGCCGAAATGAGCGATCTACAGTTCGGGAGCAGTGGAATCGGAGGGGCGTCTTATCTGATCGCTTTCGAAGCTCTGGAGGTATGATTTGCATGTGTGATTCTGTACTCGTTTACATTCATTTTAAAATTTTAGCTCTTTCAAAGGTCGTCACAAATAATTATGCAGTAAGTAGTGGATTCGTCATAATTAATTCCCAGCTGTTTTTCCAATTTAACTCTTTATTGTTTGCTTGTATTTTAAGGATCTTGGAACAGAGATGTTGAAATGCCAAAAGTCGATTACAAACACCTTAATTTACCACCCATTCAGAAAAATCTTTACAAGGAAAGTGCTTCAGTTACAAATAGGAGTGAGGTATTGTTTTTGTTGAAACACACTATTTCGACTAGTAGCTTAGTGTTTTGCTACTTTGTCAAGATTCATGTATGTAACGAAGAATGGAAGGCAGGCTTTTTATTTAGAGAACAAAAGGTATAATGCAAGGGTGTAGTTGATCTAGTGGTGAGTGAGCGACATACAGAATATAGGGATAACGGGTTCAATTCCTATCGCGATGTTAATATTGTGGCATATAGGAACCATGTGTGAATGTACGTGCCACATGTGGGCCGATGAAGTGCCTAAATCAAATCATTGTGTTAAAGGTCGCGGGCGGGGGTTGCATATCCTCTGCAGGCATTACCCGAGCAGTGTACAGTCGCGGTTTTTGTTGGCTTTTTTTGAATTTGCCCGGGTTGCAACATGTATTCCCTAATTTCGGTTATTGTGATTCTAAATAATTTTAATCCGTATCTCCAGAAGGAAATAGCTGAGTGGTTTACGCAGAATGAAGTCACCCTAAAGGGGAAGTCATCTCCTCGCCCCATTTTCGAATTCACTGAGGCAGGCTTTCCTCCGGCAGTTGTAGAGAAACTGAAAAAGGCGTGCTTTCAAAAGCCAACTGTAATACAATCGATATCTTGGCCAGTTGCGTTGACAGGGCATGATATGATCTCGATTGCTAGAACAGGCTCAGGCAAAACTTTAGCGGTGAGTTCATAAACTTGCTTTTTAAAATCTATGTGATATTTGGAAAATATTCAGCACATTAAGATTAAACAAGACTTACTTGTTTGAAAACCGATTATAAAGTCCTTGAAAAATATGTGGACAACATGAGAACATTTTAACCAAATGTTTCAGATGGCTTTATTGTTGTTTTTCTTTTATATTCAAAAACTCCTGTGCATACGGAATTTTTCTCGCCGTCAGTTTCTCGATTTTTCTGTCAAAGTTTCCAATAGTTCGAAATTTCAGTATACTTTGCCAGGGATTGTACATATGCAAAACCAACAACAGCTGGAAAAAGTTCGAAGTCCCGCAGTACTTATCTTAGCACCAACAAGAGAGCTGGTGCAACAGATAAGCTCGATGGCAATGAACTTTCACTCTAAAGTGGCATGTGCTTATGGTGGTTCTGGACGTGAGCAGCAAGCTAGAACTATTCATGAAGGTCTACTTGAGATCTGGTGTTTTGGTTACTTGAGATCTGGTGTTTTTCGGTGAAAATGGTAGTTCATTATATGTAAGGCGATTGTTAATCGCTGTTAACACTTATTATCTCTCTGTCTTCATTACACATACTGTGACTGTTGAGTAATATATGTCGCAGGGATAATAAGGGGACTTATTAGTTCGGCAGCAGTAAATCAGTGAAAGTAAAAATTTATGGATCATTCGCATCTAAATAAGATATGGTTTAATAGTTTCGCGTAAAAAATTCTTTACTTGCAGGAGTAGACATCTTAGCAGCAGCGCCGGGTCGTCTATTAGATTTTTTGATTGCGGGTGTTTTGAATTTAAACCGGTGCACTTATTTGGTATTGGACGAAGCTGACCGTATGTTAGACATGGGTTTCGAACCGCAAATACGCAAAATTGTGTCTATGATTAGAGTGAGTAGTTCGATTCTAGATTTTCAAGTCAAATCTTGAAGGATACTTTAAAAAAATTTTTTTAGTCTGATCGACAAACTTTGATGTTCTCAGCGACGTGGCCAAAGGAAGTGCGTATTTTGGCGAAGGATTTTCTAACCGATCCCATATTTGTTAATGTTGGATCACTTAAACTTGCTGCAAATAGTAACATCATACAACTAGTCGCAGTTGTTGAAGAAAACGAGAAAGAAGAAAAACTGCTAGAGTTTTTAGGCAGGACGTCAAGCGAGGTTGTTTTCAAAATTCTGCAGTTGTTTCGAAATTTGATGCTATTTAGTGAAGTTCATTACTATCTTGTTATTTTCTGTTAATTTTAATGGAGGGACTTTATTTCTCATTACATAACAAATAATATTCTTTGGCATATTCAGCAACAATGCAAAACATTGGTTTTCGTTGGTATGAAACGTACAGCTGATTGGTTAACACGACTGATTCGCAAGAAGGGATATCCAGCTTTGAGCTTACATGGTGATAAATCTCAAGCAGAACGGAATTTTGTTATGAACGGTGATTTTAATGTTTCTCATAAACGGAAGGAGATGATTTCAATGTGAATTACATTATACCTTTGCAATTTGATATGCTTCAATTTTTTTAAATATTCATTATTAAAAATCAAGAACAGCTGCCAATGGGAGAATCAGATGGACTTTTTTTAAACGATAGCAACATAAAGATATCAGTGTTTGGTATCTTTCCAATACCAGTGTTTCGATATAAGCTATGTTATCGCAGTGATGTGTGGAGGGTCTTTTTTGTGTTTCAGATTTCAAAAATGGTGAATGTGCGATTCTGGTCGCAACAGATGTTGCCGCTCGCGGTTTGGGTATGCTTAGTACTTTGTGTTTCATTAGCTCCCATGAATCTTGTTATGTCACTGCTTCGTTCATAACAAACTGTTCCAGACGTAAATGACATCAAATATGTTATCAATTTCGACTGTCCAAAGAATATTGAAGATTATATACACAGAATTGGACGAACTGCTCGCCATGACAAAACTGCATGTCTTCCTCTAATATTTTAATCCAATAAAATAAATTTGTATGCGTGAGCAATATTCTTTTTTGCTGTATGAAAGGTGATAAAGATCAGATGCTGCTTTGTTTTTTGTAGTAAAAAAATTTCAAACATTTTTGCATTTTTTTTCTTCAGGGCACTTCGTACACCTTGTGCACACTCAATGATGCACCTATAGTTAACGATCTTGTTGACATTTTGAAAGAAGCCAGACAGGCAGTTCCCTCAGATTTATTGGAGCTTGTTAGTAGACGTCCTGCAAAATCTTTCAGAGGGTTTGTTTTTTTCTTTTTCATCAGTAGCTCAAACTCATAGCTCTGGAAGGATCTTTATTGAGAAATGTTTTGTATTTATAAGATGCATCTATTTGATGATTCGATTATATTTTTCAGTACATTTAATTTATTTCGGTTTTTTCCAGAAGATTCTAACCAGTAATATATTTGACAGAATCAACTAAGCACAACACTGCTTTCCTGGCTAACAACTGCCGACGTTCACTGGTTTTTTTTTTTTCTATGAGAATGTTGACTATGTGACAGCAGTAATAAAGATATTTTACCTTCCTGCTTAGATCCCACACGATAAGCTTGTTATGTTTTCATTTCATAAAACATGACATACAATTCCAAGAAATTATGTTTCATAGGAAATATCTGCTTATAAAATAGGGCAAATTGCCTCCATCTTGCTTTATGACGTTTTGCTTAATATGCTCACGCAAGACCTTTAATTCTCGACGTTCTGACAAGGCATTTTATTAGCACTGATATGATGGCTATTTATTCATTTTACAAGTAAGCTTCGAATTTAACATATTTTGATGACTCACCTTCCTATTACGATATATAAATCAATATAATTTAATCACCAATTACAACTTATCATCCTTAGGTGAGAAAAGATTGAACGGGTACTAGGAAATACCTCGATGTAAAATTCACGAATGTGATTGGAAATATTGTTCTACGCTTATTACACGAATTAGAACCAATCTATTTAAATATCAGGAACAAAAGTACTCCGTTCATGCGGCTGTTTTCACTAAAATCTCAATTTTTAGTGATCTATCCCTCGCTTTCATCTTTATGCAACGTAGTTTCGATGACGCAGTTGTAGTTGGACGTAGTTTATAACGCAGTTGGAATTCTGTTGTTTTGGAAGATGTTTCTCCAAATGTAAATAACCTAGAAAAATATAGTCCTGAATACCTAGAAGTATGAAAAACAGAATTTGTTCATTAAAACAAACTTGTAAGGGAAGACATTCTACTGGTGTGCAAATAATAGTGCTATTGAGAAGCGAAGAAAGACTTCTACAGCAAATTTTATATGGAGATGAGTTTTTTTGCCAGATTATCCACCGGCATCAATTTACCTTTAATTTATCAATTCATCAAATTTATTTTTAACATCAACTCGAGAAGACTCACCAGTCCAAGATATCTATGAGTGTTTCTTCAACGAAGCAAAAGTTCAGCTCACCTCTTCAGTTGTAAAGTTGGTGCTGCTCATCAGTTAATGGGACATATATTACACCCATCAAGTTTTTTTGCGTCACTTTTCCGTCTGCATCCTTGTCAACCTGTACAAACTGCTGAGGACCACCTTCAGGACCGACTGGAATCAACATCCTTCCACCTTTAGCAAGCTGCTCTATTAACTGCAATCTATTAACTGCAATGTTTTATGGCCCTGATTTCAAGAAAGTTGTGTCCAAGATATTAACACTTCTAGAAGTTATAAATTCGTAGTAAACTAGCTCGATATTATTCATTCATTAACAAGTTCCTTATCCGAAGTAAAACAATCAACTTCTAATACTTTCGGGGTGACATATAGATCGAAAGCATATATTATTGGTAAACGTCTTCAAAATTTAAAATTTACTCAGCAATCTTAAACCACATGTAATCTTTACAAACATGGAAGCATTTTCAGAAGTCGTAACAAAGGAACATGCGGTTTTGAAAAAAGTAAACGCTTAAAGCTCAATCCAAAATAAACGCATCAAAATTGAAATATTCTGTCCTGCTGTCTCAGTAGATGAATAAAAACAACCTGATTAGGAATTTCAGGTGCAGCAGCTCCGACATGAATAGCATTGTAGGGTGCTTCTTTTTCATAACCTTTCCTACCATCTCCTTTTACAAGAATTATACGGTGATCGGTCAACAAATCCCCATGATGTTTCGCGATGTTACGCTTTGAATCGTCTACCAAAGCTTGAATATGATCTATGCCAACTACTTTCCCTGTTTTACCAACCTAAAGAAATTTATATACAGTACAGAAATCATCGCCTTCTCCCATAATTTTTTTTGAAATTTCATGACAAAGATGTGATGAACATGCATTACAAAAGCTAACCATTATCGCCATACAGGCTGTTAAGTAACCAGAACCTGATCCTACGTCTAGTGCTCGGTTCCCTTCTTTCAGATGATTCTTCAGAAGCTCCAGAGAAGATGCATGCTGAAAGTTCGCTTTTTTTATTTTGATTATCAAAAGTTTTCATCACATCCAATAGTGATTTTTAGAAATATTTGGAATTGAATATCAAAACAAAAACAAAAACCAATTGTCCTAACCGAATAATTTCCTTATCATGTATCATTGAATACAAGAACTACAGGAACTATTCGTAAGGTTTCTTTTAGTTAACCAAAAATGGAATTACAACTACCATATGTGGGGCACTGATCGTAGCACCGTAACCGATCGAAACCGGATGATCGCCATACGGCGTTACAGACGTGAAATCAGCTCGATCCACCTTCAACATAGCATCTCTTACACGCTTATCCTTGAATAAATTATTGCCTGGAAGTTAAAGTCTTGTCATTATATTAAAGAAACGAACTATAGTAACTGTAATATGGCAATGTTAACCATAACAAATGCAACTAGTAAATTTGTTATCAGATGTCCGTTAACTGAAGTCATTTATTTATTCCCTACAAAGGTACTTTCCCAGTTCGTTATGGTGAAATGAAATGCGGGAAACAAATTTGAACTAGCATTTCTCTGTTTTTAAAGTAAAAAGCAACAATTACTTTGTAAATTGTTGACTAAACCAACATTCGAATCAGCACCGGACATCCAAGCCATTGCATTTCTTATGTTACGAGTTAGTAGTCGCGTTGCATTCTCGAAGATCTTCATTTTTTTGGATTTTATTTGTTTCTCTCTTCCTGGGTGTAAAATTTCACCCTCTCTTTCCTCTCCCTCAATGCTTTCTGCAGATTCACTGAATTCTTCGCGATCCCTGCTTAATTTCTGCAGTTTCTTATTGCAGTAGTTGTCCTTTGAGCTATCACAATCAGCTGTTGAAGCAAACAGAGCCAGTACACAATTAGCAGTAATTAGCAAAAATAAGCAATACCAAGGAGACATTGAACCACCAGAAGTGAGCCAATCACACCTGACAATGACAGAGTGCAAGTAACTAAACTAACAATCGAAACCATCGTCCCAATTTCATTTCAAATTACAACACAACCATTCTTCTCTATTTCACATCCCTTTAACTTCTCTGCCTAGCTGTCTTTCTCACAACAGGTGGCAAGCACAGTTTCAGGAGAACGATTCAATGCAGCAGTACCAAGCAGTGGCATCAAGCGGTTGGTAGGTCGAGATCAAGGTGGTAGGTGACAGACGCTTCAGAAAGAAAGAGTATTTTAGTGGGGAAGTCATTTCTTACCGATTAGAAGTAAATAGAAATGGCGAGTACATCAAAAGGAATAATCGAAACTCACTTTTTCATCCCGACTCCGACCATTTATTCAACCACTTGGACGTTGGAACCAGCATTTCTATATTTGGGAAAAAGAATCGGAGGAAGGCAATGGTAAAAGAGTCCTGAAATGTGTTTATGTGAAAAAAATTGACCATTAGGATGTTCATTCTGCAATGTCGCCATGTCACCGATAATCGATAGGAGAATGAAGTGCTGGGGACGATGATTCATCGGGTATCAAAATATTCTTCTGTCACTTCAATCAAGGATTGAAATGGAAGAGTTGCACTCTTGATTCTTGTACCATCTCTTTTTTGCAAAGGAGATTTTTGAAGGGATAGCAAGCAGTATGCCTTATAGGCTTGCATACTTCTTATTCGGGATGACATTCATTATAATTAGGGGAGACTAGTGGTACAGAGACAAATAAAGCAGGAGATAACAAGAGACATTCAATTCTCAGTAGAATAGAGCAGTAGATTGTTCTTTTTCTTTTTTTTTTAATTAAACACTGAGAAATGTTTGGGAAAAGGCCTGTGCAAAGTAGCAGTAGAGAGAACAAAAGTGGAATAAGTTATTAAGGTCTCAAGGCACAATACTCCGTTTCAAAACTACGCCATGCTTCATGTGACACGCCGAATTGCTCTGTTACAGGGTCCAATTGATTCATTTAAGATTCCCATTAAATTCACTCCCTAGATAAATACAGGTAGATTTCAGCTCACAGATCTGTATTTACCAACACAAAGTGTCCTAAGTTACTTGGAACATTCGTAAATATACTTTACTTACTTAAACACTATTTAAACTTTACTGCATAAAGGTTAGAATGGGTAGCGAGTGTGTGTATATCACTGTTGAGTTCATCTCTATGACAAAAAGAGTCAAAACCACCAAAAAAAAAATGCCTTGAAATTATCAAAATGAAAGATACGTTCCTTCATTCTTAGAAAACGAAAAAACTTGAAGCTGCGTCGAGTAAAAATCGATGGGATTTATAATATGTACAGGCAGTTAAAGCATTTGTTGCAGAATTTTTCAGTTAAAAGATTCATCATATTACGCAAAGGAAAATGATAAAATGTTTTTCCATATCTAAAGTGATGAGTCAGTTATCTAAGCTTCAAATCTTCCAACAATGCCCTTTGTCTAATGTTGAGCCTGCGTACATTTGGTATAGCTAAATTATGCAATGCTCTTGTCCTTATGTGCAAATCCTTTTATGCAGATGTGTGACACTGTAAGCCCAATCCACTTAAAGACAATATAAAAGCTCATTGACAGATTTTTGGGAGCTTCTTTTTATAAAAGAAAATTGTTGGTCGGACCAAAAATTGACGACATCCGTCGACCTTAACTCCACTGTTGACTCTTCCTAATTAGTACTATCGAACCAGTGATACTACACTCTCTATTGCATACTACAAAACGGTGGTTGCTGTAATCCTACAACTGAATAAACATTTTTTTGTGCTTATCCATCAACAAACAAACAACAAACGACAAAAAAAAGTTTTCCGACAAGCTGTGAAATGAAACTTGTCCTTCAACTTCCACGTGGCACATTTTCGCACAAATTATTGAATTCAAATTTATGCAAATTATCTTATTCATTTTCGAGAGTTTATAATAGTTAATTTGGCGGACATTCTTACATGCTGAGACGCAAAATGCTTCATTTTAAAGTCACACTCGAATTTTGAATTCTTTCGAGAAGGAATATCCGTAATTATCAGAAGTGTGTCATTACGATATGGATCTGTAGAAAATTGCGTGATATTTGTAGCAATATTAATACGAAATAAAAATGTGAATTTTCGAATAATCCATTCAAATCATTTAGAAATTTTGAAGCTTTCATTTTTTTCGCAATTTAATAAAGATTTTTTGTAAACAATTTGAAATTATTTTTATTGGGAAACCTTGCGGCGTTTCAAGCTACCCATGTAACAAACTTGGACAATTTTTTTTTTATATTAATGTTATTGGTGGAGGCAAAAAGGTAAGGAGAAAGAGGGACAATTGATTAAAGTAATTTTGTTGGAAATTTTGTTTGCCAAAATTAATCGTAAAATGAAGATTTCTTATGTTACAAAGATTTTGATCCCAATCAAAAGTAAAAATTATTGAGCATTCTATCGGAAATGAATTGTCATAAATCGAAAAACGATGAGTGTATCAAAACAATAACATGAATGATATTACATTTATTGTAATTGGAAAACAAGGACATCAAAATCTAATATATATGAAAGTGGTTTTGATAGATACGGTACACCACTGTCAAAATGATATACAGTTATACAGAAATAATATACAGTTGTACACTTATATTCCCGAACATACAGTTTCAAAAATAATTATTTTACTAAAACCACCGTAGTATTTTGGCAACCACCATATCATCGCTTACCAATTCATTGCCAATTCATGCCAACCGGTTACAATATTTGTTTGCACTAGTTGCCATATCAGCTTTTGTCATCAATAAATATTATAATTATAATTACGATATTATAATCGTGGTATTATCATTATGGTATTGATGCCATGAATAGGGACAATATGATTACGGCATTGTGGCTATAGTGTCGTAATTACGGCGTCTTGATTACAGTAACGTGTCTACGGTATCATCTTTGCAAAAACATCACTACGGTGTCGTAATCACGGTATTGCAATTACAGTGTTGCAACCACAGTATTGATTACGGTATCGTGGTACGGCACTTTGAGGTATTATAATCGCAATATTGCGATTATCACAAGTATTGGTGTTATGTATTGCGGTATTATGATTACGGCGCTGTGAAGTATTATAATTACGGCACTTTAATTACGGTATGTTAACGTCTGAACGGAGGCACTGAAAAAAAAAAGTGAAAAAAGTTTGGAAATCTTTCCTTGCTTTCTCATGAAACACGCGCGATAATAAAGGAAGTATGCAGAGTGAGTCAGTTAACGCCAAAACGCGGGAGAGAAAGGCTTGTTTCAGAACTAAGAAACTAAGAATTAAAGTTTCGAAAGTATTTAATTTGCTTTTGCATTTGTTAAACGAGAAGTTTTTGGTAACTTATGTTGCATCGCAACAATAAATTGGACAATTGGACGAATCTTTTTATAAAATATACAATAAGCTGATTGGTAAATTATATCACTGGACATGTTTATTAGGTCTGATAGGTAGTGGCATGTTAGTAGTGTTTATAGAGAGCAAATGATCTCGCATGTCATGAAACTTTAACGCATCTGTCCTGCGATTATGATTCCTCAAATTACGATAGGACGCTTTTGGATATGCGCTTTTTTTTATTTTTCAAATAAAACTGATCTGAACTAGTTTTTGAATGCAAACAAGGTTTAGGTAACAATCCACCTAATTCATTTGTGTTCCCCTAGAAAAGTGGGGATGCTAAAAAGAAATTCTGTTCGCTTATTATATACCCATGAAGTGTTTATAAAGGTTCGACATCCAAATTAAGGTTCAGAGTAAACAATGAAAGAAGGAATTCTGTAAAGTGCAATGTTTTTTTATTGCTCGTTCTCTTCAGTTTCTGAAATATTTTCTGAGACATCTGTGACACTGCTGCTCTGCTGAATGAAAATTCCTTCAAGTTTTTGGAATTGTATTCAACTTTTACCAATACTAGTTATAGCTAGCATAAAAAAAGAGGTAATTCTGTCTTGTGGGGAAGTTACTTATAGGCCAAGATGTGTCTTTTTCATGTTATCTAGTTCAAAAAGAGCCCTCAAAGAAGAATTGAAGTAATTCGTGTTTTTAAATCTTCTTTACTGTTTCGTTCAATAATAAGAAACATACTCGATTATACTTCACGAAGGTATCATTGATAACGGAAAGCATGGGAACTACAATGTTGTAGTAGCACAGCTCAGCCATTCCCGTCTGTGGCAATGCTAGAAGCATCAAAAATAACATCTAAATAAAGTAATATTACATAAGGGATTGAATTTGAAACTAAAATTTGAGAATTTCCCGAGAACTCATCGTACTGTTATATCGAAAAAAGAAAGTTAAGGGAAAATTTTGAAAGAAATCACAAAACAGATAAGTGTGGTGAGGCAATCTTGCCAACAGTTTCATTTTTAGATCAATTACAACCTTTAGTAAAAGAAATGGCGAAAGTAACATCGTTAACCACTCGCTGTGGTAATCCTGCAGTGTGAAAAATGAGAATACAATCCAATAGATAAGCCAATGCTCACGTTGTTTGCGCGCTTTATTCTTGTGAATAGTTAAAGACTGCAAAACTCCAATAATTTCTTAAATGACGAAGAAAGAAAATAAGATCTTAAGATCAATGAAGGCATCTATAAAGTTCTTTTTAACTGAATCTTATGATTATGGAATATTGTAATAAATTTTAGTAGACAATGAAAGTTCTGAAAGCTACCCACCATTTCCATCACTAAGGATTTCTGGTATTTCAGTACAACGCCTCTCAAAATAGTGCAATTATGCTTCTACACGTCATCCCTTCTAATGCTTTACCTTAATCAATCCTTTGTTTTGATTTTTTTCTTAAAGTGGGAGTAGTATCATTGTTGAAGTAACGCATTAAGAGATCTTTAATGCCCGATACTTCCTCCAGCAGATTTTGAGTAGATCGGAAGTCAAAGGAAATTTCAATGGACTAACCCTGGTGGTTTCGTATGCAGGATAAATACAGCTAACTGTAGTGCATAACAATGGATCAAAGTTTTGTAGTAAAACAAATGCAACTAACAGGAATAGTCCTGCATAGAATATCTGCAAATTAATGTTTTTGCTAAAAAGATAGAAAGTGGCAAATTTTATATAATTTTCGATTTCTTCTAAATATGGTGCCACTGGATCCTTGATGACTTCGCTACGGATGATAGCTGACTGTGATTTTGAGCCATCATAATTTCCTTAAAGGTAATTTTCTTGAGGGTAGATTTTCATAGCATAAACAATTAATTATTCTGAATCAACAGAAGGCTGTTCATCGACGACCATAGTGGACAGTGATTACTGCTGATCATAGTGGAAATTGGGGAAGTCGGTTGATAGTGAACATTGCTACGGTAATAGGACTTTCTTTGTTCTCAGTTTAAGCTGTCTTTTATCATTACATTTCGAAATATGCCTGTTTTTACCTTATCTAGTGGTGTTGTATTTTTTATTCATTTTCATTTCAGCAATCTCTAAAAAACAAACTTGCTCTCTTCTGACCATTGTTTTGCATTCCATGAAACGGAATGCCTTATCCATGTAGGTATAATCTTTGTTGTAAATGATTTTACTGAGCAGAAACTGATGCCATGCTTCGAGCGGTTTTCCTTTTTTGAAAATGTTATTTTGGATTGTGGCTAGAGTGTTGACCAGAGAACTTCGTAGACTTCCTGATTCTCTTTCTGATGAGTGATCAGATTCTTCGTCAGATTCATTCATATGCACTGATGAATTGTGACTGCTTCTGGTTTTTTTGCTCACAGTGCTGGCAGCTGAGCTTGATGATTCTGTTTTTTCCGCATCCTTTTCCGCCATTCAGATAGTATCAATTTGTTGTAATAACCGTTATATCTGGAAATTATCTGCAGCTAATATTTTCTGTCCAAACAGTATATTTGAGCTGTCCAGGCAGTATATTTCTAATCAAACATTATATTTGAAAATTAAAGATTCTCACAGATGAAATATTCTGTAAGCTTCGATTTTAGTGTTGAAAATCGACAAGTGAACAACAATTTATCAGTTAGCGATTAAAAACTTATTCAAAATCGATCAAACTTTATAGTAGTTGAGCATAAAATTTTTTAGAAAATTACTTCAAATAAAAAAGTGTAAGAGCAACTAAGAAATGCAAGAGGTAAGGGAAAGGAATGCAACTGCTTCTTATCACTTGTAACTTATATGATCGGTTATTCATGGAGGTGAGGAGTACACAATTACACTGTTTATGCAAATTTTCCAATTAAAAGGTTGAAATACGGTATTTCCTTCGGTGTTTCTTGAAAAAAATCATAAACATCACTAGATTTTTCTTGTAGAACGAAATTCCAGGAAAACAGAGATGTCTATCATGAAGATTATGGAATCCAAAAGGTTCTCAAGTAAAAATTTTCAAAGAAAAAAGTGAAAAAAAGGCTAGCCCGATTTTGTTGGACATTGAAAATAATATTGTTTCGTTGGTTAATTCTTCACTTGTCCAATGAAAGTAATAAAACGAGAATCAAAAAATTGAACTCGACTGAAGAACAGTTTCAACTTAAAACAAGCGAATTGGTTGAAACAATCACTTCTCGAAAGGTCGCGATATATAACCATGTTTGTTGCCAGCCGGTTCAATTCCCCCACTAATCGAAGCGCCGATACTGTAAATTGGTTTGTTTCCGTATTCCTCATCAGTATATGCATATACGAATTAATTGTCTGAAAAGAACTGAGAATGAATAACGTGGAAGATATCGTGAACACCTGATTTAAGAGTCATTCTCAATTCTTGTCGGTAAAGTTGAATGAAACTTTAGAGAAGTTGTTATATAATTTCAACATGAGCAATAGTTATTACCTGCCGATTGCCATTGAGCCCATTTCATTCAGTGAATAATAAGGTTTCAACAAGCTTAGCATTTCTGAATCATCTGAATCACCACTACATACCAAATCACTGATCTGAACAAAAAATGTTGCACCAGAGAGATATTATTAACATGGGTATCATTACTATTCAGAATGATACTGGTTTATTTCATTAAATGTATTATGATATGGGATAGAAGCAAGCGACAAACCTTACCCAAATCTTCCATACATTGCTAGCTATATCCGATCGCTGTTGTTGATTCCACTTCGTCTGTTTCTGGATATGTGGTAAACAGTACTCACCAGCAGATTTGAACAATCGAAAATGATAAATGTGGGTGTAGCTGTATTTGAGTGTTACTTCAGCAAAAACAATGCTTGGTCTTTTTCCCTACAATTATCTTACAGCTTCTTTGCTCAGATGGATTTCTCTATGATTCAAAAATGAGTTTTAGTGTAATCATTTCTGTGATTCAAAAAGTGATAAGGCTGGAACAGTGGGATACATGAGTGGGCGGAAAAATAGAATGCTTAAAATTAATAAGAATTTTTTTTAAAAAACTGAACTTTAGCTTCGGATTTCTCATAGGATCTAGACTCGAACTGTTTGGTCCATCTCAAATCCATCAATTTCATCGGTTGGCCATGCAGCAGTGCCGAATAAAATGTGTTTGTCGAAGTGTTGCAATTCATCGAAGTAAATATGATTTCATTGTTTCAGTTACGATTTAAATTCCTTGAAGTGTAGAAATGAACTAAATGTATGACTATGTGGGATTATATTTGCTAAGATTTGATTAGGACGATCGAAACGCTTAAACTTCTCATCTTCTGATGAAAATTTTACGTAAGATTTGAAATCACAGTAGACAAAGAAGGATAACCGCAGGACGCAGGGAAACATTCTTTGACTTAATTTTAACAGCCTGTTTTTACTATTAATAGTACAGAAGATATGTTTATCTCCCTTGATCAGACTTTCTGTCATAATTGATCGTTTTAAATGCTCAGTATGAAATTTAAAATCGATAAATTACTGTTTTATACTTCGCCTTCATCAATCAAGAAGCAATGATACGTTTACCAGTTCTTATCCAATATTTTTTTCAAAATGACCAGTAGCAAAGATGACCAGTGGCCATCAATTGGACAGATCGAAGTCGACAAGCTCGTCCTCGGCGTTATAACGCTACAGAAGGAGACAACAGCATACTGGCGGCAAGGGTGACATTTGAAGATGGTGGCAGTCGCTGTCTTGAATTGTTGAGGCGTTTTTGTTCAACTTTGGCGTCTTAATTCTCAGTATACTCTCATATCAGGAACCATATTAGAACAACGAATAGGAAATTTATCCGGTATCTCAAGCAGGTTTAGTTCGTGAGGTGGGCCAAAACCGCAGAAAAGTGAGGTGTAGATCTAATGTCGTCCTGCACGAAACTTGTTCCTCGGTGGTCTGTTACTAATTATGTGACATTAATTGACATTAACGTTGATGTTATCGTCTTTTTTGAGTTTATCATTCTGGTAGAGTTCATATTCTTTACATTTTGAGACATTTTGTTTTCGTTCCTTACATTTATTTATTTTGAAATCTTTTAGGATAATTGTTCTAGTTGTTAACAATATTTAGTTTCGACTTATTCAGAAGAGAAAAAAATGTTTTAATTCCAAACGGTGACAGAGGCTAATGAATTAAGACGAGGGTAGCATATTAGCAGTTACCGGTTAATCTTGAGGCTCCAAATTAAATCTATACTAGTTCGTGTAATTATTAGTATAAAGTCAATGAAGTACGAAAATGGGCCAAAGACGTGATGTTATTCAGAAATAATAGTTACCAGCTTGTTTCTTCCACAAAACAAGTTCCAGCTAATCAAGCATCATCCATATTGTTAACAGAAAGAGGAAAATGAAAATATAAAAATTACGACTAATTTTAGGAAATAATACAGCTAAAATATGGATAAAATTATATGCAGCGGTAGATCTCGCAAAATTTTCAAAGAGTACAGTGAAAACAATCGTTTCGCGGTGAATCTGATTGAAAAACAGAACCAGATAGGTACTTCTTACACTTCGTATTTTCTGTTATCCTGATGACAATCGCTGTGTGAAAAATGGTACTTCAGACATGTTGAAAGTGCTTGACTTATTGGAACAAATGCGACAGAATTGGGATTTTGAAAAAATGAGAGCAGAAGCTATGGAGAAGGAGCTTGACCAGAGGAATAAGGAAAAAGAGTGAGTTTTTTTCAAAATATGCAAATTTTTATTAGCTGTTTTAGGTTGGCTTCTCATCAGAATTTATCTGTAAAAATTTGTGAATTCCTCTGCATCATACAATCATTTCTTTCGGATGTTTTTTACTGATTTCTGGAGAATTTTCATACAGCGTGTCGGTATTTTGACTGCCATTCTGTTTATGAAGTTTACATTCATGAATTACTCAGCTTCTGTAATGTATGAATAATGTTGAACATGGTCAATTTTAGCGGATTGCGAAAAGAGATGCGGCTGTACAGAGAGCAGCTTCGTGATGCTCGGAACCAGATTGCAGCTCTAATGTCTGACAGGAAAAGCATGGAACATGATATTGCTGAATGGGAAAGGAAATTCGAACTTGTCAGTGATCTTTTGAAGGTCACCATTTCATTATATTATAGTGATATCGGACGAGTTTGAATTGCAACTTAGTTCATTATTGTAAACATCCCTTGCATTTTATCAACTGCGATGTTTTTTAGGATCATTCACATCTGAGCACAGAGGATCGACAGAGGCTGTTCGCGAGCAGCAGCATACTAAATAAAAAACCTATAAAACGACGGGACACTCGTAGTACACGTCCGAGTTTCTCACGCGGTTCATCAGATGGGGAAAACATAGACTACGACAAAACTGTCGATATATCTGATAGTTCATCAAATGAAATGGACGAATCACGTTTACGGAATGGAAAAGTTTACAGAAGGCAAGTGATGGCAGTTTATTCGAATTCAGTTCCTGGTGATAAAATTAATTGAAAAAACTTTTGATGCCGTTCGTTTTTCAAATTTAGGTCACGTAGTATGGTTTCACTGACAGCAAATCATGTCCCAGCAGTGGCTAACAAGCGTCTGAAAAAAAGCACATTGATAGATACCGTTGAAGAAGAAGTGGTAAGCTTCAATGTAATTTGTTTGATAGCATATTTTCAAAGTTATCGTTACTGTTCTATCTCTCGATACGTCTACTGCTATCATTAATAGTGCATTGCTTCTCTGAACTATAACACTCGAAATATTCAATGTATTTTAGGAAACACCGTGTAAACGATCAAAGGATGAGACAGAAGCACAAATTACAACAGTGGCCGCAGTGAATGTTGGAAACTATAAATCGCTTACAACTAAAACAGCTGGCAGATGTTCAATGAATCGTTCATTGTCTACAGCTAATATTCTTGATGTTCGTGAAACTGCAATGTTGATTTGGTTGATTTTCTTTCTCTGTAGTTCAAAACAGAGGACTTGGATTTTTGCAAATTTTTTTTGGAAGATTCTGGACTTCAAGCTATTAGCAGATTAAATAAAACAAAGCAAAAGACTGGTATTAAAAATATTATATATTTTTAGAAGTCAGAAGAGATGGTGACATTGAAAACAAATACGTTGACACCACGATGTGGTGCCAGTTCAACCAATCTGTTAGTTTTTATCTCTAAAAATAAATTTAGCATTTCTTCGTAAGCTGGATCCTGTAGCACATACCTTTTTGTGTAATTATCCAGCACTATATTTTTTTCGATGTTTTTAGTCTTATGTGATTATCAACTTTATCCATAGCTGAA
Organism: Loa loa; assembly: GCF_000183805.2. Taxonomy (NCBI): domain Eukaryota; kingdom Metazoa; phylum Nematoda; class Chromadorea; order Rhabditida; family Onchocercidae; genus Loa; species Loa loa. Next base: position 913,963 of record NW_018108181.1, on the reverse strand, counting down.
CTATTTCCTGACAACAGTAATATGTGTACTACTCGCTTTGTCTACTCATTTTATGTCTACTACTGCCGTTACTATATTATTAACATCTACAATATGAATAGTGTGGAAAACGACTAACTATAAATAACCATAGTTATTTTTCCTAGAATTTTTTTAAAATCTAGACTGAATGTCAGTTGTTTTGCACATGGTTTTCACTGCCGATGGTTTTCTTATCTTAGCAAATCACTTTGTCTAATTTTCTCAAACTCTCGCTAACGGCAAATTACCTGTATCATTCACTAATGTAGTAAATGTGTAACAAGCAATCACTGGCAAATGTATTACATTTATTTATTTCAAAAATGAAATTTTTTGGACCTGAATCAAATATTATACGATAGTAAGAGTATATATGATAGTAAGGGATTTGGTATATATTTCTAATTAAAGTGAAATTTTTGAGCAAACCAAGCAAAAATGTCCCAATTCACCCGACATTGCTCATTAAATTTTCTAAATATGTTGCAAAGCGTTGTCTCCTTGTCACCTTTAGTCTGAAAATGTCTGAAAAAAGTCTGAGAAAAAAAAAATGCGAATCAAGTTAGTGAAGGTTACATGAGAAATGAGAAGGATGTTCGAATTCAAAAAAGAAAGACTTTTTGGTTACAAATGAATTAGTGTCTATGAAATATCATAGGCTGATGTAATGAAAAACACAAACTTTTTCGTTAGTTTCCAAGAAGAATAAGATGGAACTATATTACTTTTGTATATATTCGTAATGTCTGTATGATCAAACAGTACTAGTGGTTTGGGGATTAGATCTGTGAGCATTATTATGTGCTTTGTTTGGCGTCGATTACAATAGGCAGTAAATTTCGTGTTTAAAGTTCAACAACTTTTGGATTGACTAATCTGATCGTCTTTTGTGAATGTTTGTTCACTTAATCATATAATATTATTCACATAAGACTCGTTCAATAGCTGGAATAGTACGCAAGAAGAATTCACAAAATTTGCCGCAGGTTATCTTCCGTAAATATTGAATTTGTCCTGTGAAACTTTTTCCGTGACGAAATTCAGAATCCTCTGTTGCATGCTTCAATTAAGTTGACACTTTTCCTGCTTTAGCATGTTTTTCTTCTTCACTTACTAAGGGAATGCGAAAAAGTGCATAGAATATAACATTTTGTTTAGAAAATAATGCTTCAACTATTGACTTTTTTAATAAGAATCGCCCGTATGCATGAATTATATAAATCGAGATTGATTTTAAATATATTAAAATATTCTTAAAGAAGAACTCCACTCAGTGGCACGAAAACATGGACTCATGGTGCATCGATCTCGACACGACCACATACATACACCAATCACAGCTCAATTCTTGGCGATCACTGCGAGGTCTGTAATGGATGGATTGGGATTGTTGGAAAAGCTTACAAATGCTGCGGTAATTTTTTTGAAGATTAAAGTTATGCGAAGTAACTATCATTGAAATGTCATATACAAGTCAAATTTTTGTTCTTCAAATAATGAAAAGTTCAGTTCTCCGAATGACTTATTGAATACGCTTTTTAACTAGGTATTTTTTGCATATTTAACAGTTCTTCAGATTGTGGTTTACGTATCCATAAAGCATGCATCGACAATGCACCTGTGCCTTGTGTACCACGAACTCCAACACCTCGCACACCTAGCAAACAACGTTTACGCTTGAAGGATTTATGTCCTTCCACGCAGCCTATGATACCACCAATTCTTATTCATTGCATTTTGGCTTTAGAAAAGGATCGACTGTGCTCGGAGGGTATTTATCGAATTCCTGGGTAATTTATTAAATTCTTTAGTTTTAAATTAGTCCTGGAAGAATTTTTAGAACTATGAAACATGTGAGTTAAAATAATTTGAAAAATTTCATGCAAATTTTTTACTTCGATCCAATTCCCATGACTTCCAGGGATGACAGTCAAGTTCAAAAACTATTAAATGAATTTCTACATGGTCGCTCTGTTCCAAAGTTGGACTATCACGACACGGAAACAATAACAAGCTGCATTAAGCAATTCTTAAATAAGCTGCGAGTTCGTTCGATAAATATCTTTTGATTTTCCCCTTAGTATATAAGTATATAAGTTATTGTACATTCGTCAAAATTTGCAGAATCCTTAAAATTTCTATAAGTTTCAACTTACAGGATCCAGTGATCCCAAGCACATCTTGGGAGGAATTTGTTAATGCTGCTGAGACAGATGATGTTGAAGCTCTGAATTGTAGCATTATGGATTTACCCTATCCAAATCGCGATACACTGGCTTTCCTCTGTGCTCATTTTCAGAGGGTTAGTTTGTTAGAAAGTTATCGGCATAGTGGTATTACTTTTCGACTTTTGGAACAGGACATAATGTTCTTTTTCAGGACGTAGTGAGTCATAGACCTTGGCCATTAGTAAAAATAAACACTTTCACCTGATCTGTAATATCCTACTGCTTTTTTGAAGTAAAATTTGCGAAAGTTTGAGAAGGCTTAACTTCACTATATTTTGATTTAGTGCCTTTCATTTCCACACTTCGGTTTTCGTTTCAGATTTGTGATAACTGCATTGAAAACAAGATGCCTCGGAATGTTCTAGCACGCTGCGTTGCAGCAATGATTGTAGGCCCAGCTCCTCCACATGTAGTGAAAGATGATGAAGAAAAAAAGCAGGTTACTACACAATTTTTTAAAATAAATTTAAATATTTTATTATCTAAATGAATCCTGCACCTCGTGAAGTTGTGTGGGAAATGAAAAATGATTTTTTTTTTTAAATATCTGAAAGAAGTACAATAAATAAAAAAAGAAAACAAGTAAAAGAAAGGGATGCAATTTGATACTTGTTTTGCAGATGATGATTATGTCAACTCTGCTCAAAATGCCTTCAGACTACTGGCCTAAGTTCTACAATTTTGACAAAGGAATACCACTGATCAACAGCCCCAAATGGTATATAACAATCTTATGAAGGAAAAGATAATAAAGCAGAAATTTCTTTAGCATTATCATAAATCTCTAAAGTACTGTAATAATTTATTTCTTTTACTCTTTACTCTGTCGACTTGGCAAAGAAATGGAAAAAGCGTGCCTCATGAAGGCATTTTTCAGTATAGCATATGACAACAGGAAACCCATGAGAATCCCGTACAAGAATCCAAATAAATCAATTCTGGGACCAGTTGAAACTCCACCATCTGGACAAAAAGAAAATACGTACCAACCGAAAATATCAAGACGAAAGCATTTCCTCGGCGATATTTTTTAATTTTGGCTTTGTTTCATGTCTCTGATTTAAAAGCATTTTTATTTCTTCTGATATAGGTTTCAAAAACAATTTTGAAGGCCTAGCGATTTTGATAGCTTATTTGAAAGCTTAATGTTTACTTCTTTCGAACAACAGTTTACAACATTTTGGATGGATATTCAACAGTTCTTTTGCGACTGGGATGTTATCACAGTGGAATTCAACCTATTAGTATGTGAAAAGGACATACCAGCCTTGCTCGTGTTTGCGCTTGAATTTATGCTTTGAATACGTTTCAAAAAAGACCTTTTTAGTGCAGCTTTCATGGGCTTTCCTTTAAATTAAACTGGTCTTGTCTAGCTGAGCTGAATCCATGTCTCTTTATATTCCACTTATTATTTTTTGCCACAATCTTCTTAGAGCTTATCTTGAGGTTAACTGAAGCACAGATATATTTCGTATGAGTTTGAGAGATTTTTACAGAGTTCTGTACCTAGCATGTCAATTTTCACAAGGCGCAGTTTGTTGAGCATCTTGGTGATAGCAGTATAATATTGATTTGTCACTTAAAAGTTCCCGAAAATTTTGCCTTTTGTACTTACTGGTTCCTATCCTGAAATAGTTTTAGTAAGCAATATATTAAATTTGATTCAGACTTTCGAATTGAAAGGCCAAATTTGTATACTGAATAACATCATCCGAAGTAAAGGTTAACATTTTGTGATAATAATTTGGCCATGTTAATGTAATACTGAAATGTTTGGTACAAGTATCTATGTTTTGTTTTCGCTATATATCACATTCGCTGGTGATTGCTATGCAATAACATTCTGTATACATCACCGCACTTTCCCTTGTCATCTACTGATTCGTTTTTGAAGACATTAACAACATCTTATTGTGTGTACAATAGTACTTAAAATGTTGTGCATCTGGCAAAGTTATGCTGGATGCTTTTGTGACGTCAATAAAATATTTTACGTTGAAAGCATTTTTTTGCAATGCAGTAGTGGTTAAATTCTACCCCTGATCTGAGGAGTACAGTAGAGGAAAAACAATAAAGCTGTTGGTTCTATGAACGGATCTTCCAAAACAACTACCAATTTCTAATACTCGACGTCCGGTTACTTGAATGAAGGATTTGGACTTAGTGCTGCAACAGGGATAGTTCTTAAACCTATGGAAGGCGGGAAAGGTGAAGTCCTGGATGATTTGAAGGTTCATTTTTGTTAGGATGAGTGCATCGTAATATCCCATTTAAATCGTTACAGGAGATTTTCAATTTGTATTTCCATTTTATATCATGATAAAATTATTTGCCAATTTTTCTATGCAGTTACGCTTGTCGGTGTAATTCATCTGAATGTTTCCTCGGCATTATTTACTGAAAGTTTAACGTTCTCTATCTGCCAAAACTTGACTTCGGAAAGTTGCTACAGTGTGGTAGTTCTCATCAATCGTTGTCTCCTATGAAGAAAATTGTCATCATATCGTTTCCATTGTACTTGTAACTTATGTGGAACAAAAATTTATTTATTTCATCTTGCAGTAAAAGCATATAAAAGAAGTGATGGACGATAACATCTGCTGTGATAGATCTCGTATGGTCTTGAATGAGTACGCCGAAACAGTCAGTATTGCCAGATTTCTTGTTGAAGGACAAAACACCCGTAAGTTTTCGTTTTTGAAATGCGAACAATGTTAATTACATAACAGTAACATATATGTGATTCCTATAATTGCATTGTCGGCTATTTTTTATGAAAGATGCTACTGCTGCTTCAGGAGCTAAGCTTCACTTCATCATTTTGTACGTAGTGCAAAAACTTTTTCGAAGCATTTGATCCTTTACTGCTTTAAAACACTGGAAAATGTTTTTGTTCCTATAATGACTAGCAAGACTTTCATCAAATTGATATTAGGACAGTTGTACAACAATACTTTTGTCACATTTACTGTCGCATTTGAGATTGAACAGAAAATCAGTTGGGGAATATTTATTAGAGGATTGAGGGTGGTTTCGAAATTACATTTATGCAAAATTTTTTTTGGCGCAATCTTTTTTAAAGTTTGAAATCAACGCTGTACAGCCATTACCAAAAATAGGAAGTTACTGAATTGTGATTCTTCCATATTATTCTGTGCCTTCATTTTTTGAAATTTGAGCAGTTTCAGTTTTGGCCGTTTCTGTCACTTTAATAGTAAAAAGTTTTGATATTATGGAGACGAAGAAACGTTTGTAACGTTTGTAATGAAAAAAAGCGCTATTCCGAACTTTTTTTTCCGATCAAACAATTTCTTGTATCCAATGTTTAAAGATATTAGATATTTCTATTTCTTTCGGAGGCTCTCTAAAATCCCTGAAGAATTTACTGGATCGAAATTTTCTGATCAGTATGTTGGAATCATTACAATATTACCTTCCAGGTACCGAATTTATTCATCTCCTTGATATAATGGAAAACATGCGCCAAAAATGGAACGCTGAAAAATTGAGGGCAGATACTTTGCAGGAACAGATGAATATTCAAGAATATGATCACAAGTGAGCCAATAGGGCAGTCCTTATTTTTTCTGCCAAAAATATGTTCCTACAGACTTCGATCAAAAATTATGCTAATAATACTATCCATCCATATACGTAAAGGTGCTTTAGTTTGAGCAAGGTAAGAGAATGAAAATTCATAATTTTTTTGAAACAAACCCACTTTTGTAAAAGTTAATTGGTAAAACTGATCTATTCAATAACCGTTAGTTGATAGGTTGAGTGTTACGATTTTCGTCAGTTTGCTGAAGTTCATAGCCCATTAGAACATTCTGGTGAACAAATACTATATGGCAGCTTCCCCAATCCTTCTTTAGTTTTTTTGTATTAATATTTCCCATGCTTTTAAATCTGACGCATAAATCTCAGCGGAATGCTTCTGCAATTTGTAAAACGCGTTAGTCTCGTGTTAATCATGTCAATACGTCAATACCTTGAAATTTCAAGTTGTAAATAAGACCTTTTGAAGAAATATTTAGAATTGGAAATAAGTGCAGTAATGTAAAGGAAATATGAGTAGTAATTTTTGAAAATAGATTAAAAAATGCCAAGTATCAAAAAAAAGGAGGAAAACAGCTAAATTGAAATTAAGGAATGTCTCAAAAATTATACTTCATGAGACGGGCATGATCTTATAAAGCGATTTATGCTTAATTTCGGCTCGTACTTTTCGAATTTAGTTTGAAGTGTATGGATTTTAAATAATTGTTAATGAACTTATGTTTCATCCAGTGGACTGCAACAAGAAAATCGGATTTATAAAGAACAGCTTCGGGATGCACGTGCTCAGATTGCCACACTGATGTCCGATAAACAAAACTTAGAGCGTGATATGGTTGAATTAGAAAAAAAATTTGCACTGGTCAACGAACTACTGAAGGTTTGAATTGAAGTCTGCGTTTATTGGCGAAGTTCCGTAATGAACGAAATAAATAACATGACTATTCACCCTGTTTTTTTCACCTGTTTTCTTTAAACTTTAAACTATTGTTTCAGAATGAACAATCATTACTGAAAGAGGAAGACCGACAGAAACTATCATTTTTGAACTACAAATCATATGAGCCAGCTGTGACAGAAAGGCAAGCGCATTGTGTACGTCGCGGTGTTTCACGTACACTGTCGCGTGGCGAAGATACTGATTATGACAAGACAGGTGATTCCATGGATATTTCGTACGACGACTCTGATGAATCACATTTACGGTATGGTAAAGTGTACAGAAGGTAGGAAAATCTTGTTTAAAACCATTTAATTTTTATTTTCTATTTTACTTTCCGCCAGCTTTGTTTTCATTTTAGAATATTTCTAGGTCACAAAGTTTAGCTGTTCTCCCAAGCACTCACAATTCTTTGGCTACCACGAAGCGTTCCAAAGAATCCAAAAGAATGAATATTGTTGAGGAAGAAATGGCAAGTTCTAGAGATTTGCAGAAGCTTCTATTTTCTTTCCTTTTAGTAATATAGTGTAGGTATAGTTTTTTGTTGTAAAGTGATGCTTTATCTCTGAATCTGAATTATAAGGATGCTGTGAACTTGGTAATTCAGACTAAGGCAGTAAAAAAACAGTTATGGTATTCTTGCGCTGTTTTGTCGTACTAAATTTTTCTTTTCATTCTCAGGTATGCAGTGGTGCCAATTTCTTGGCTATGATTCTCACATAACTTTTAAGGGCACCCCATCCAAACGATCAAAAGATGAAACTGAAACCAGTACTTCATGCAAACGATCAGAAGATGGAACTGAAACAATTATTACAACAACAACAATAACTATAGATCCAGAAGGAAGAAAACCAGCAACAGCTGGTATCTCACTCAAACGTTCTAATCGGTCAATGTCTGAATCGAATATTCTGAATGTTTGTTTAAATCATTACTTTTTGAATATTTTATTAGAGTTTTTCCTATAAGCCTCATTTCATAATGTACGGACCCTTTCTCTTAAATAACTTCTTTCGCTTCCACTTGTGAAATCCTTTTGGAGTGTTATAGACTGGACAAAGATTATTAAGTCTCGAATCTCCAAGCATTTTTAGCAAAACGAAGAAACCACGGCCGAATCAACGGGAAAATTTAGTGCGGTCACACCACGATGTGGAGCCAGTGCTCTCGACCTGTAAGAGTTTTTATTCCCTGAACTTACAAGTGCATGAAAGCAAGTAGTTTACGTTTTCCCTATGATAATTCGTCCTGAAATGCAGTTCCTTCCGTTATGTGCTCGTTTTGTTGCACGAATAAGCTTATTTTTCTTTTTTTATTGTCGACACCCTATTTTGTTTTTCGTTATTTGTTGCGGTTTTATCAATGGTAACTGCAAAGTTGGATTGTTTCTTAAAAGGAGATTCGCTTACCCAAATTGAAATTTACCTTGACTCGGCCAATAGCGAACATTCAGTACTAATTTGTTAAAATTAAAGTAAAATAGAGCAAGCTTGTCTCTCTTAACAAGAAAACGAAATAGTATTCCGATATGGGAACAATTTTAATCTGACGTCAATTTCAAGTCGTGACTAGACCTAGTTTGATGCAGGTGCAAAAAATATCTTTCTGGGCAGAAAGTACTTCCCAAGTTATAGTCCTGAACGTCATAATGTATGCCATGCGGTAAAAATCGTGGAAGTCTAATGAAAAAGCATGCGTTTTTTCATATTTTTTTTTTCACAATTTTTTCATGATATACCCTAATTAAGATAACCAAATGCTGTAAAAGGCAGGTCAGACTGTGCAATATTGCTGTGAATTTGATTCATAATCTAAATTGTTCACTCAGTTATGCGATCACTCGCGCAATAGATTGAAAATAGAATACAGCACTCACTCTATTTTCCACTTATTGTGTCAGTATCAGTTACATCTTATTTGGCAGAAAATAGCTTATGCAAATATAATCACACTTGAAGTAGGAGCAAAATAAAAAATTCTTGCTACTGTGATTTTCATGCACCACTTTATGACTTGTCTGTATTTCCTACTCAGAATTTGGTTTCCCTCCACTAAGCTAATTACTTTTTTCAACATTACGTTACATCGACACTGACATTTGGTAATTGATTTTTTGATGCTTACTCCTGAAGCTTCAGTTATAGCTTTATTGCACGAAGTCGATGCAAATTTTTGAAAACTGGCGGGATTTCGATGATATGATTTTATTTCAATTTGCGGCATTAATTTTACTAAGATTTCATTGAGAAATTTAGTTTTTAAATGACATTTGTAGAGTGGAAAGAAATAACAAACAAGAAAGAATTGTCTTTCTTGACCGTTTCGGCTCATTTCTATTTGGGACAAGTTTGCAATGCCGTATTTGCATGTATTTTTTTTCGTATTATGAAGCATGTTTAGGCACTGATTGAAAACTAGAAATAACTGCCTTTTCGAAAAAAACTGGAAATAACTGCCTTTTCCTGAAATTTAGGAATAGTCCACATACTGCCGTTAAAACTTGGACTAATGGTTCTTCAATAGAAACTCGACCACATACCTTTGTTAATTTTACATCAATTCTCGGTGATCGCTGTGAAGTGTGTAACCGTTGGATTGGGCTCGCTGGAAAAGCGGCTTACAAATGTACAGGTAGGCGAAATCAGCTTTTCGTTCGGAAAAAATAAATTCCTGAGAAGCAGTCGTTCGATATCCGATTTTTCTTATGAGATTTTATTATAAGAATTTTGTTACAAGATATTGTGAAATATCGCCCAGTTCAGTTCCAGTACTTTTACTGAACATACCTTGGATTTCTATACTGGAGATACTTGGACCTTGGATTTAGTTCCGTATTTTCTTCCATTTCCATATTTTTTCTGGCAATTCAGATTGTGGGATTCGTTTACATAAATTGTGCGCAAGAAATGCTCCGATCCCCTGCGTTCCTCGAACAGCAACACCTCGAACGCCTGGTAAACAACGTCCGCGGTTGAAAGATTTTTGTCCATCAACTCAGCCGATGATTCCATCTCTCATCATACACTGCGTCGTTGCTCTAGATAAAGATCGTTTGAGTACAGAAGGCATTTATCGAATTCCTGGGTAAGAGCTGTTTTTTCTTATTGATGAGTGCTTATTGATAATAGAAATAATAAAAATATAGCGGTTACAGTTCTTCGATTGTACTTCTTACGTAAAATTAATTAATACTATTGCTTGTTTAGTAACTTCTGTTCCATGAGGCATTTTTCCTTCCAGACAGGAATCGCAAATTGTTAAATTATTAAATGAATTCAAAAACAGTCGCTCACTGCCCAAATTAGAATATCATGACACGGAGACAATCACTGGTTGTATAAAACGCTTCCTAAGGGAAATAAGGGTTAGTTGGTCGATCTTTATGAATTTGATCCTCCCATTTTCTCGACAGTTCTGAAATTCCTTTTTCAGGATCCAGTAATTCCGGTTTCGTCTTGGGAAGAATTTGTAATCGCCTCTGAACGTAATGACTTCGAGGCTTTGGATCGCTCAGTAATGGATTTACCCTATCCAAATAGAGATACTCTCGCATTTCTTTGCTCTCATTTCCAGAGGGTTTGCATCATTTTCATTATAACTTCTTTCCATTATTTTCCTTCACATTTCATTATTTTTTAAGGAAGTTTCTGAGATCGTCAAACCTTTTTTCAGGTTTGTGATAATCGCTCACGAAACAAGATGTCTCCGGAGGTGCTGGCCCGTTGTATTGCACCAACAATTATTGGCCGTGCTCCGCCACGTTTCACAAGCATAGCGCAGAACGCTGATGAAGTAGCAAAACAGGTAATTTCTCTTCTTAAAAATGAAGTTTCTGTGTGTTGGAAAGTATTAAATACATTTAAAGTCCTGAAATTGGTGACATCTACAAGGAAAAAAAGTGTCCCTTTCAGATCATGGTATTGTTGGCTTTGCTTAGAATGCCTAAAGACTATTGGCCGAAGTTCTTTGCATTTGATCAGGGAAAACCTTTGCTCAAAAGTCCTCCAAGGTAACTAATATAAGGAAGAGTAAGATACATTACATCTTGAAGCAGAATTTTAAATGACATAGATCTGATGTAATCCAGGCCTCCTTTATTTGGACTAAATGAACCGCTGATTTTGGGGTAAGGACAGGTTGGAGTATGCTTAAGCTTAACTGTATATTTTCGGGTGTCATATTAGCTTGGTTAATCTTTTAAAATACTTAAAATTGACATGAAAACTTTAAACTTTTACAGTGGACCAACTGCAACATTTACTTACAATCAGGAAAGTAAGACTCCAGTTCGGCCTTCATTTAAAGTCTCGAACAACAATGGTCAAAATGATCCAAACAAGTCTATGTTAAGGCCAGTTCGGATGCCACCAGATGCAAAGCAACCAAGAGAATTCCAACCTTTTTGGAGTAAGCATGGAAAAGTTTCTGTCGACCTCTACTAATTTCTGACCTAAGAATTTTAGAAAAAGAAAATGAATTTATAAGCAGTGGTGTCGAATGTGTAACAAGAGCGGTTAAGGTCACTTCATTTGAAATAATCGGAAGTGTGAAAATATAGCATGTTTCGACTGCAAAGTTTGTACTTCTGACTGTAACTTCGCGAGAATCACTTCTTATGGCTGCTCAATTGTCTTGTGCTTTTTTGTTCCCATATTCGAAACTAGAAATTTCGATGTACACCAATCGTTTTTTGGGAGGTAACACCTGTTTTTATAGATAGAACTCTGTAACTTTTTAGTAACTAACTTCCGCTAGTTTTAATTCGGTGACATTGGTTTGCTCACTTTGTAGTTTAATTATATTTGAAATCATGCATCAAAAGTAAAGTCCTAATGAAGTAAGGACTTCTTAGACCTTTCGCATGGCTATCCTTTGACATATGCATTCATTTCCTATTAATATTACCTTCTTTTCACGTTGTCATCCTTCTTACCTGTTCTGTGCCTTTTTACGCAGTATTTTCTTGAATATAGTATGCTTTCTAAAATTTAAAAAATGGTACTGTGAGTATCTGGATGCCTTTGTATGTTATTTAAAATCTTATGCTAGACATCTGATAACTTGAATTATATAAGATTTTTGCCGGCTCTTTCCTAAATTACTTTTAGTTGGTACCTTCATCTCTGCTGAATTATTTTTTGAGCAGTATTTATGTCCACATCTATCTGTTTACAACCTGCTGACCTGTTCTTTGTTGAGGGTTTTTAGATGTTAATTCAAACATTGGTATATGACTATATCGTTACCACTGAGTGTGAATATGAGAAGTTAGACTCGGGCCTCAAGCATATGCAAGAGTTATTGCTGATCAAAGGAATATGACCCTACACGTGTGTCGGAAAGAATATTAACAGTAAGGTCTGATAAAAAACAGTACTTTTCGACGTGTTATTGACAAATACGAAATGCTCTCTGTTGAACTGACGTCACTGGTTCGACTGGTTTGTTTATTTCATTTAATTTTAATGTATTTATCATTCACTGTAAATAACTACTTTCCATTTAAATTAGACGCATGGTTAGTGAACAAAATCAGCCTTACTTACGTTTCCAACACAGTCGTCAGGATAGTGGATGGTAGCGTCTGAAAAATGTTCATGATGAAACGAATTAAAAGAAAATATGTGATGGAATACAGTTATAAATCTTTCAAATTATGTCTAATTCTAATCTTGAAACTAAGATTCAAGCAAATTCACATTTTGAAACATTCGACAATATTTTCAACAGTAAAACCCTTCAGAAAGCTCATCATAAGGTTTGTGAAAAGTTACTCCACCAGAAAAATCATGCACTGCGATAGGATGCTCATAAATTTATAAAAGTCAGTGCGTCCTTTGGGAATACGGACAGATAAGAACAACTGAATAATTTGAAGAAAATGCGACTTAGCAATGCATATTAAAAATACACAAGCAATGCGACAGATATGAGCACAGTTCTAATACTTTCAAACATTTTAACAGTAGAAAATAACAAAAATGATGCAAAACAAATGGAATGGAATTATGATTGCATTCATGGCACAAAAAAACTACAAAGTCTTCCGTAAGGTAGCGAGAACTATCCAAGGTATAGGAAAGTATCAAATCTCAAAGACTGAACCACGCTGAAATGAAAATGCGTTAAAAGTTTAGCAGTGGGTAAAACATACATAAAAGTAGTCGAAGATGAAACATTCATTTATTAACGGTGTGGTGACGCCAGTAAGTAGGTGATGGGAACTATTCCACTGATGTTAATTGTTTGACTGGCAATGAAATAAGTAATGGAGCCTAAAAACCAGTCTAAAACGTCTAATAAAATGCGTAGTGAAAGTAGTAACAACAATATGATGCGTACATATGACCGGAACACATAAGAGCAAAATTCGATTTCAGAAGTATGAATTCAAACAGTAAAAGTTGCTCATTTCATATAAGCTAACATCCCAGAAACAGCACTAAACTCATGCCCATCTCTTGTACTTTGTTTGTAAGCCATTTGTTCCGGCTGGAAAGAGTTGTAAGACGTGTTCTACAAACAATGAATGGAAAGAGGATGAGGAAATGATTAATGGAAATTAAAAACTTACTATATTTGTGCAGGGGTTATCCCATTTGTTGGTACATTCTTCGGATCCAGATTTCGAAGCGACAATTCGCAGTCCATTTGATATATCACATTCTGCTTAACAAAGCTCAAAGTGTCGCTAACTTTGCAATTCAGTTCTTGCATCCTTCTCATTCACATGGTAAACCAAGTCCAGAGGTTCAAAAATCCATTCGTTACTTAATAAACTTGTACTGTAGACAATTCCATCCAGCTTACTGAAAGTTAATGCACAAAAATCACCAATTTCTAAGCTTTAAAGGATATGTAACTTGAGAAACGTGCTGACTCAAAATGGGTAATTAAATATCATTTCATTTGCGAAATCCTAACTGATTTCAGTGATTAACTATCTTAAAATCCTTTGGCGAAAGAACTTCAAAAAAGCCGAATTAGTCTCGTTTTACATTGCAGGAAAAATAAAAATCAGTTGCCGCCTGAAAAATCAACAAATCACTAACCAATCGAGTATCTTCAACAATGCGTTAAAATGTTCTGCATACTCTAAATGATCACCTGGCAAAAATTGTCGCAATACATTTGTTGATGCTGCTATTTTTATGATACCATATTCGTTCTTACTGGCGGATCCGTCAGCTGAAATCTGATACAAGTTTCGAAACTTTTCAAATCCTCCTGATGTACCTCAGAAAATACATGTCGACTGATATTACACTTATGAAATGTCATGAATTCGTATCTGTGTTCAGCATCTAAAAGGGTGAAAGGCTGCCTCTATCATATAATTCTATCACTGGAAGAAAACTGTAATGATAGCCGTGCACTCTGTACCTATTATAAGAATTTCTACATAATAAATAAACAAACAAAATTTTTTGTTTCTATCTAAAATTTTTTGTAAAGATACATATGCACCGGGATGCTGCATCAAAACGAAGGATTTACTAGGCAAAGATTCCACCCTACTCAGCAATCCTGCAGAATTACAAGATGCAGTTGCCCAATTCAAATTTGCCTTTTCCAGTTTCAGCCCAAGTATCTCCCCTTGTTTTTTATTTAGATAACTGTTCATAATTAACCGAATGTCGATGCTCGATATCGCATGCAATTTGTCGTTTTCCAGTGTGTTTTCGATAAGATATTAGCTGACCCAGCCAGGTAAGCGCCTTCTTTACACCACAATATATTGAAAATATAACAATAAACATTTCTAGCAAATGTAAGATGTAGAGACTAGATAAGTAAAAAAAAAAGACTTTTAACAGCAGCATTATTGCTTCAATTTCTAGTGTATTATATCGGATTTTTCATACGCATTTTCTCGTGACCTAAATGTTCTAAGACATATTCAACAATAATTGCATCATTCCCTTCAGTTCTGACATTCATGAGACAGGTACAATGACTGACCACTTCCTTTGTTCCATGTGAAATTTTTTCCCTCTTTCAAAGCAAATCTGCAAGATCTTTTGCTTTGCCAGCCCTGAAATGAGTCATAATCCAAATTATTCCAAATAATTTAACATTTTCTATATTAAAGCAAAACTAACTACCAACTTAAATAACTCATTGTATAAACTTTGATTAAACGGTCAAATTTTTAAAGGAAACTCAAAATTAAGAGAAAAGTAAAACAGACAACTAAAAAGTAACGAAGGCATAAATACATTCTCAGCGAAGTTAAGATGAAATTAAAACAGCTTATTGCAACTCCACAACAGTACAAAAAATAAGCGAAAATATTACATGCATTAACAGAACTTACTAGTTAAATGTAAGGGAATCGTATATTATCGTAGTGAAGATTTCATATTCTGTCGTAAGAAAAGCTTCCAGAAGTAACCTATAACTTCGTTAAAACCACCTGCTGCCAGAAACACATTATTAGAAGTAATTCACATTTCACACCGCATATATGTGCACTTATCCTTGACATAAATGGTTGCCATCGCACCACTTGTTTCCATTTGATTCATTCATGAAATCATCAAACTCGGCTCGATTTCGAAAACTTCACGATTGTAATTCGAAATCCTGCTCTTCGACTTCGTGCTCATCGAGAGAATGTTTGGTTTTTTTTTAAATGTCCTGAATCCTGTGAGAGATTCCACATGAAGACTCAAAAGCTACCTCTTCAGTCTGCTGTTCATACCGATACGAAAGAGGCAACTGAATACAAAGGAACGTGAAGATGAAGAAACAAATAAGCAAGCAGCGTATAACATGCCATAGTCCAAAACAGGAAGAGGAGAAAAATTCAACCCAACATGGCTCTTTCAACTCATTTAAAGTGCTAAAATTTCGCTGACAAACACGGCTGGGAACTGATTTGAGCTATGGAAATATGACATATCGACGTTGATAATTAATAAAATCCTTTTCATAATATTCTATACCAGTAAGTCTGCCGAACCGTTTTTTATGAGAAAACATTGAACACGAATTCCCACCGAGTTTCTTAAGTCAAATGACAACGACTAGCTTGGAACAGCTTTAAATAATGTTTGAACAGAGCCCATGGAAGGAATACTGAAGCAGCACATTTGGTAAATCCCTTCCCTTAACAGTTAACTCAGAATGACAAATAGCACGAAAAAGCCGTCTCAACACCGAAAATAATTTTATTAATGCGCTGCGAACTGATTAAATCATACTGCTTAGTAAAAATTTCTAACAGAAAATTTATTGTTTCTTGAACAGAATAACAAAAAACGTGAATGAAAATTTTATTTCACATTTTTATTCCTTAGCATCTCGTAAACGCCTGATAGTACTCCGCACGGTGGCTGCTGCGGTTGTGCTGTACACGTAAGCACCACCAGCAACTACTTTATTGCATTTCGAGCACTTCCAAATGCCAACACATTTTCGCTTCATCGATTCCTTCCCACAGAAAGCACATGTGTATTTAGAATGCTGCGTTACCTGAAATACTAATAAGCCGATATGAAAAGTATATATTTACGGGTATATTTGATAAATGATATCACTAAAACTGGTATTTACTAACAAAGGATGAATAAAAGCCTATGTAAAAAGAAACCTGAGAAAATTATTCTGCGCCCAAACCAATGTTGTAAATGATGCTCAAGCAGAATCAGACTATGCACCATAAAATTCCCCACACAACCATACAGAAAAAATACTACGATCTCCTGAGTTAATATGAAAACACTCCAACTTAGTTGCTCACACTAACATATGCAATCTTAATAACTATATGTTTTCGATCACAAACTGGGATGACTTAACAAACAATACAAACGAACGGAAAGAATACCTCCATCTTCTTAACGGTTTTTCTTAGCGAGGCACCATACCGAGTTCCGTACTTCCCTACTATGCCAACCTTTTTCGTCCGTTTGGCCATTTCAACAAACTTTGAAAGAAAAGAACCACTAATTACAACGGAAAACCATTTCAACCACCGCAACTTCCCAGCTGTCTAATTCACCCAAACATTCAGACCCTGAGTTCCCGACAATTACTCCTGCTAATTAAAAAGCAAACCCCCTCCCCCCCGTCTCCATAACAACCATTCACCCTCACATAACCCGACAAACCCATCACCATTCCCTCAAACTGAGCATTGAAAAGCACTCCAAGAGTATCGCTGCATCACTAGACCACCGCACCGCACCACTATGAAAACTAAGAATCCACCCTCACCCTCGCTGTTCGGTACACATGAACAACGGGGCGTTGCTGAATGCTTTCCCGTCCCATCACGTGAGAGGTAGTGTCGCTTCAGGAGTGTATCTTTCTTGGAATTACTAAGACACGCCTTTTAAAGTGATTACTTTTTATTGCAGTGACATGACAGATAAATTACAAGTGACGGAATTAGCTGGTGAATCAAATTGAATTTTTCGGGGAGAAAGAAACAGATGAATGAACACTCCATGATATGTGGCATATTGTAAGCATCACGCTTCACTACGCGAGAAATATATGTTCGAAAAATTGCTGACCTCTCAGTCCAGTCGCACATACTATATAAATCAAAACTAGTAAACAATATAAATTATGATATGCAAAGCGTATGCTAGCAGTTGAACAAGCTATTACCCGAAATCCGTCTTCATGAACTGCATGGAAATGTCTTTAAGCAAATAAATAAATACAAACGAGAAGGATAATTATTCTTCGTCTTTAGTTGTTAGAAATTACTTCCTACGTCAAAAGTGGTGACTAAAAACGACACTGAACGTTGTGCGTTGAACGGCTACTGTATACTCATCATCATCTTTTGCGCAACTGATCACTCACTTATGAAAATAAAGATAACAAAGTACCCAAACAGCTCCGGACAACATCTGCGAAATAAAAAAGTCTACATTTCAGCCGATTTCATTGGCCGCTGTGTCGAGTAACGCTTACCGAGACGTATCTCCATTTTCGCATGATTATGATCTCTGCTGTTTATCTCAGACTTGCTTTCTGCTTCTTTACCTAAATGCCACATATAAGAATATCTTTCTAAAAACCTTTAGCTGACCTATTTAACTTCACTAATGGAATTAAAATCAGATTCACAATTGTTACACTGCAGAAAGAAACGATATCGTACATTACATAAAAGACAGCCAGCAACCGTAACTACGAAACAAAAGACGTTTGTTACGATGTTTACTAATGATAAGTCGAAAAATCGTAAAAAGACTAGTTCAATAACTCCCCAATTATCCTGGAAAGCTAAACATGTCTTCTACCCCTTTCTTTAAACCGCACTATTGGGTTTATCTTTTTATTTCCGGTTATTTACCTCCATCCAACTTCTGATTTTTCCAATCACTAGAATGTTCCTTATTCAGTGGATTACCGGCGAATGGTAAGCGACCATCGCTTCCTCGCTTTTTTACACCTTTCCTTTTGTCTTGATAATCAGTTCCACGACCACGAACTACAAAACAATACATCAGATAATATCGATATGAAACGTGTTTGATACCAATTAAAATGAAACCAATAAGTTGCATCTACTTAACTAACATTTAGAAGTATATAACTCCAGATTATTATTAAAAAAACAAGAACGTACTCCGATGTCTCCTTGTAAAATGACGTGATGCGTTCCAAACGTTTGTTGACGCTCTAATTCGGGTTTGGTTCGTACCATGCGTATCATACCGGAAAGCCGAAAACAATTTTTGTAGCAATTTAGAAATGGAGCTAATAATCCTACCGAGAAGCTAATGCAACAGTAAGAAATAAGGATAGAAACCATGAAAAATTCTTCAGAAAAATCCATATTTTTCCCAGTAAAATTGTCTTGCTTCAATAATCTAAGCATATTAACAAAATTTTTAACTCGCCTTACCGAAGAGACAGGATTTCCTTCCCGATCCACACCATATTTTTTAGCGAATTCTCGATCAGACATTGGCATCTGATCAGTCTCATTATATAAATCATGTCGCCACTTATAATCGGTACGCGATAACGGATGTAGCGTAATTCTCTCACCAGTTTCACGGGTATCGTGCATGAAAAATTGTCCTATGCGCGGGATGTACGCTGGGTGTGCCTGATCCTGGTCCTGGTCAGGTCCAGAGACTTCCTCGTCCTAGGAAAAATCAATACCGACAAGATTTAAAAATGCGGATAATATGTAACTACAACTTTTCTGTACATCCTTGTTTTTTCTCTTTTCTAATTATTTTCACTCGGCTTTACTAAGTTCCATTTGTTTAGCGATTGCCGAGCCTTATCTGTTGTTACGAGACGAAGAAATTTATCCTATAATGGAGTGCTAAGATGTGAAATAACAAGAGTCAGGGTATCTTCTCAAAGTCAAACTTTATCACTCCTCATCGGATTTATATTATGACATTAGTTACGGACGATAAATCGCTGAAGCAATTGCCATCAAAAGCTATAACAGCTTATAGTTTATCCTTCTTTCATTACCAAAAAAAGTTAAAGGAACAGGTCATTTGTATCCAAAAAGGTAGGTGTAAACAAGACGATCGGTATAATTAAAAAGTGGGGATATTATGTGTTCAAACAGGTAAGGGAACGTATCTTCCAGCCTTAATAGAAGTTATCAAAAGCGGGTTACTCGGGAAACTAACATGTGAAGTAAACTTGTAAGGTTTACTCCGAGGAGATTAATCATGTAAGGTTCTTCAGAGATGAAGACAGCATAGCGCGAAATTTTAGAAATATCAAGCTTACGTCATCGGGACTTTTTAACTGTTTGATGTTCGAAATTTCATCCCTGGGAGAAGTTTTCGGATATTCATTTTCACGAATATTCACTGTTTCGTCTTCTGCGTTTCTTGATTGTTCATTGTCAACGATTTTCATTTTTGAAATCGTGCCGATGATATCCAGTATCTCCGGATCTTCCTCCCTTGTCATTCGTGCTTCTGCTGTTGTTCTTTTCGCCATTTTGAAAGAGCTTTTGCTTAAGGCGCTAAGCAACAGCCTAAAATTAAGCAACATTCCTTATCATATCATCGCGGCACTAAAATCGGTTAATACCTTCAGATTGTTAGATCTATGGTTAAGGTTCACCCATTGACACATAAACTATGTATGTTTGGGTATCCGAATATCCTATAATAACTTGAGTCTAACATTTCATAATTTTAGTTTTTTAACTCTTAATAAAAACATTAGACAAAAGTGGGAGGAGGCCTCCAGAATGAAGTGTTTAGGTTGGAGCGGAATGAAGACCAAAAAGTATTTCTAGATCCCTAGATCAAATTAGTTCCCGACCGGTTAATTTTGACCATCACTCAGTTCCGATGATCTACCAGCAAGAACATTCGAAGTCAAGAACATTTGAAAGTATCTTCCCCTTGTTTTCTAGCAGTAAACAATAGTAAGACGGGAATTCTTTAAAAAAATAAAAGATCGCATAAAGAAATGCAATTAGAACCGATTATGGTAAAGAAATTAAAACCAAAATTTATGTATTAAAAAACAGTGAAAAGTTCACGTAACGATATCTTCGAGTGACATCCTTGGAAGGTTTCATTCCTATCACTGTAAACCGCGGGAAGTCCCCTTTATGTTTTTAATGGTTTACTGACTCTCCGCAAAAAATATGCGCAACTGGAATCGACGAGTGGCATTACTGTTCGAAAACGAGAACCCGGGGAATCTCCAAAGATAGGCTCGAGGGATATTCTAGAGAGGGGCAAATGACGTGGTCCGCTCTGTTATCCTATCAACAGAGAATGAAATGGAATGATTTTGGAATAGAGTACAGAAAGCATACGTAAGCGTTTCTGATCAACACAGTGACTATTAAGGATGTGAATAGCATTATCCAATGGTAATGGCAAGGGAGTGATAGGCGTTGTACGTGCTACAGCTAAATAATGGCGTGTCTTGACGTAAGTCTAGTAGATCATACTACTCAAGAGACGTGGGTGTTTTAGTGCTATTTCTATGAAAGTTTTTTGAAAATGAAACATGTTGGAAAGTAAACCCAATTATCATTACAGTATAATGGCAGCAAAAGAGCAGTGCAGAACTGAACACGATAATGATCTGATTGTTTGTCATCGCTACCGGTTGCTACACAAAATATGCAGTGGTACCTTTGGAACAGTACTTCTGGATACCTTTGCTCATAGATCATTTATCTTCATCGTTATTGACCCTTCCAGATATACTACTTTTTTTTCTTCTAGAAATAAAAGTGAGTCTTTGAACACTGTATGGGCATTTAAGAGAAAGAAAGGATATGATTATACCTGGGAATGACTGTTACTCTTCTTTGAAGCAATTCTTGACATCGAATTTACAGGAATCGATTTACTCAATCATGATGAAGTCGCCATGAAGCTGGAAATGAAAGCTAAAAACAACGACAGATAGTGGAATGAATACCACATTTACAAAAACCTCAAAGAAGGAAATGGATTTCCTGAAGTAAAAAATTTCTATAATTTTTGATTGGTACCGTCGTTATTTCGAAATAATTCAGTTATTCGGTCTGATTCTTCAGCTTTATGGTTCAGTAATCAGGGTCATTTCAACACATTGCTGATGGAGCTGCTAGATCCTTCGTTGGAAGGTTGTTCAATTTTTGCAATTGTCATTTTAGTCGAAAAACGGTGTTACTTCTAGCAGATCAATTGGTATACATTCAGTTTAAGCCTTGATCATTCTCAAAAAGTTGTGGAATTTACTCCTTTCATCACTGGAATTAGATGACTCCTTTACAAAATACGATACTGTAATATTGCCAGAACTATCTCTTAAATCGACTGATGAAGTGTGGGAGTGACGAGTACGACACATTACATTTTAACTTCTTGAATCTCATAATTTCGTTGCTGACTGTAAAACATGAGCAACATTTTTTTTCCCTTTTGTATGTTATTACGGGAGAAACCATAAATTCTTGAATTCTTGATTTAACTGTTAATTTTTCTTAATTGGGATATTTTAGCTTTCAAGATTACAAGCACTACATCTGACAAGCACCGTTCATCGATATATCAAACCTGACAACTTTGCTATGGATCTTGGTGCAAAACACAACATCGTTCATGTAAGTAAAATTCGGTAGAATGTTGAAATTCACAACAGTTCAGGATTTTTACTATGATTCTCACTCTTTCCTAGTGAATACCTTACTTGTTATTTAAGCACAGCAAACTTTTTATTATTCCATAGGTTACCTTAAACCCTATTGAAATATGCAGTAAGGTCAGTATTTCTGACCATGATCAATTATCAGTTGGTACTGATGATGATCCGAACAGCGATCTTTATATAGTGGTCTTAATTTAGTTAATAGATATGGGTCTATGTAAGAAATACTTGATCCCGATAAAGCCAGATGTGGTACCGTACGTTTCGCCTTTCCAAACGCTCATTGTGGTTTTGGTAGAGATTATTTCTTTTCTTTTTTAACTGGTAACGATTAAATGGCAATTCAAGCTGCAATTGCTGCAAACATGAGGAACTAGCGATGACCTTGAAGTGGTTTTGCAGCTGTTTGTTCGGAGGAGTGAGGCTTGAAGAGACTGTCAGTCGCATGTGGTTGTGCTCTCAACGATTTGTCAATATCATTTACAAGGAATCTTCGTAAATGATATTGACCAAATCGTTGAGAGTCGAAATTACTTTTTACTGTTTATACTCATACGATTAAATTGGTAGATTTACTTTTAATTTAAATTAAGAGAAATAGTTTTTAGGTAGTTTCGCAAAAAAATTCCTTTTTCAATAAGTGAATTTAAAGTTAAGTTAAGAAGGTTTTCAGCGTTAAGTCGTCGGGACGATATGATTTCGTTAGCATACACTCTTTCTACTTTCTCAAAGGTGATCTATCGTAGTTTGAATACAAAGCTCATTCGAAGGAAAAATATACGGAACTAATTGGCCATTTGAAAGACCGACTAACTGTTGAGGAATTCTGCAGTGATTACCCGAGTAAAAATTATATTTTGCCTTTAAGGGATTTTTGAGGCATTAGTTACTGTCAGCAAGGGATTGTAGAATTACGATTCAGTACTTCATTTTCATAGTTTTGCAGTTGGATAAGATGTGTGTATCAGTGTCTAAAAAGAATGCAGCGCAGCTGTTCAATTTCTTGTTCCTTGATAAATTTTCGATGATGATTTTGAAAATTCATTTTACGATTATTATAAAATTCTTTAGATGTTGCATTTGAAATATTGTTATGGACTCAAGACCGATGAAACTCCAGATTACGGACTAACAAGGCAAATCTTTTGGATATTATTTGTCAGGAAACAATTTATTTTTGACAACGCATTTGACTGGGACCTTCACAGGTATTATTTGACGTACTGAATCTCCATTAAGACTAATATTCATCTTTGCATGCTTAATTTTTACAAAATCCATTGAAGATGCTTGCTGCAGTAGCCACGCTAGTCCTGTATATCTTGCACTGTTATTATCACGTCAGTCACTGCGTTCAAAATCTCAGTGTTTTACAGCATGCAGGATAGAAATCGCTAATAAAAATTATTCTTTTTATAAACGAAAATTAGGACATTTTCAATTTTAAACTTCCTCTACATAGAAATGCACGAAAGTTGAAACGAGAAATGGGTGATTCAGCGTAAGGGAAAAGTTAGTGAAAAAAAATCCAAGAACTTTCGCAGATGTATTCAGCTGCATATCGATGTTTCGAATAGTATGCGGCTGTTTGTTCGGTTATAACCAAAAGATTTCTTAAATCAGTAATAAGAGCCGTGGATTATCTGCTTCAAATTTTGGTATCAGATTAGTGCTTCATTTTAGACATAAAGCACCTAAAAGCAATTTTCTCTTTGAGTTCTGGATATCCCTCTGTTATCCATACCTTATCCTGTCAATACTTTAAGTTTTCGAATCTCAACTACCTCAAGGAATAAATGGTTTCTTTTTATACTGATTTTATTATTACATGGTAAGTTATTGTTTACTATAGGATGGATAATACTTGACCAC
This sequence comes from Loa loa, assembly GCF_000183805.2. Classification (NCBI taxonomy): domain Eukaryota; kingdom Metazoa; phylum Nematoda; class Chromadorea; order Rhabditida; family Onchocercidae; genus Loa; species Loa loa. The sequence continues at coordinate 890,233 of NW_018108181.1, read as the reverse complement.
ACTTTTTTATTACAGGATGAGATGATGATACTGGTTTAATCGTATATTTCATTTGGAAAAATGTTGGAGATTCTGGAAGAAATACTTTTATGCATTAAAGATATAGATTTAAATTTGTTTTGAATAAAACGTATCACGACAAAGCTATGAGAGAAAATGTTTCTTAGAAAATGTGTTCATCTTATAATACTGTTGTGAAGTTTAAATTTATTCCATTTGAAATAGTGGTATAAAAGTAAAGGAAGGAAATATACTTATCAGCACTCTAGGTTTCTGACTAAGTTTGCTATACCATATTGCTGAATACTCAAATACACCAAGTTTTATCATCTTTACATTTACCGTCGAACCAGAGAGTCAGTAATTCGTCCAGTTCACTATACGATGGACTAACATATTCTGGTTCATGTACCGTACGCGGTAATATTCGGCGCATGTTACGTCTGGACATGTGCTCTTCATAAGCCGATCGTAGGATGTCCCGTAATTGATAGTTCATGCAGTGGTTACATAGTTGACATTTCTGGAAATGTTTCATTTGAAGTCTGTTGCTTATCATTTGCTATTTTTCTGGTTTCTAATTCAACATTATCAAAGCAGAGTTATAACATTAGTGAGAAGTGATGCGTATTGTTGGAAACAGCAAGTAGGCTCTGAAGTATATCGCCTGAGTAAGCGAAGGTGCATGAAAACATTTGGTGTTTCCGTAATTATGCTAAATTCTCAGTCACTGAAAATATATTCCACAATGTAAAAGCATGAAAAAAATTGAGATGTAAGGCTAATGATGAGTACGACAGAAATAGTTCTATCAGAAATCTGAATTAAAACTAATCTTTTTCTAACATGCAAAACCACTTACCAGTTCCTTTTTACAGCCATCTTTGCCGAAACACTTGAACTCGCAGTCATTGCTGAACACTTGGAGATCCCGATCAGAAACGAGCATTTCTTGACTATCTCTATCTTTACTAAAATATGGTTTATTTTTAGTTAACTGGAAGATATACGTTACTTTAACACAGACATAGGACTTCGAATGTTTCCCAAAAAGCAGTAGTATAAATTCGTTCGAATATACATTCAAATTCACATAGATCAGCTTGATGCTTTCAGTAACATGATTTTCGGGAAACTCGTTACGCAAAAAACGAAATTTTTACTTACAAACGATCTTCAAGGGATATTCCATGCAAGTGTGAAGCTATACCGACCAATGAAAGCACATTGATGATTACTTGCTCATAAAGAAGTTTGTTTGGTTGAAAATGTCCTGATGATAAGTTTGGTGACATATTCGCCTGCGGGAGAAAAATTTCCACACTTTTCGTTTAATTTACAATTTGAAATTATTTATGGATTTAAATTTTAAAAAGAATGCACACCATTCGTTAATTTGTCAATTTTTTAAAGGAACTGAAGATTTGCAGAAGTGAAGATTTTAAGATAGACTCAGAGGGGCAAATACCTCCATCAAATAAACGTTGAGGTCCTTATCAAGTACGAAGTCAAAACGGCTTAGTTCGAAGAATGGCCTATAAATAATTTGAATTTATTGAAAAATTTATTGGAATTTTTTTTTTTGCTGGAGCTTTCAGTTTGTCGAGCTAACTTGATTTTGTTAACTTTTAAGTTTATTTTTGAAATTTCCTACCTTTTGTCAGCAAAATTCGCTCCAGCAGCAAGCATTTTATTTTGCTGCGACTCGAAAACCTAAATTTCAGGATTCTTTTTTGAGGCTTCTTCGTGCAAGAGGTTTGTGTAATCAAAATTACTGCAAATGAATTTTTCATTGCGCTAATATTAAAACTTCGCTGGAATAGCTACTAAACTATTCATTCTAAATCTTTTCGACTTTAATCTCTTTTCAAAGCCACATTATGGGTGCAAGCTATTTGAAGCTGTGCTATCGAATGAGAGAAGGGGAAGGAGAGAAATAATGAAATTGGAATCTTCCTAAAAGATCATTTTCTCAGTCTCTTAAAGTTTTTAATGTTATATTGACCGGTAAAGAATAAGTAATTGGTAATCTTTTTTTTTTTGAAATAGACTGAACTAAAAATTGAATTTACAGCAGCAATAATTTCTTTGATACGATCCCAAATTAAACTTGGATCTTTGCCTAATTTCGCGATATATGCATTGAACGCATGTTGAAAAGTCATTCCTTGCTCAACATAATATTTCTTTAATGATGGCATCTGAAATTGGATTAGAATTACGAAAGATCAGTTTTAAATGAAAAAATTTTCTTAAAATCGTTGAAAAAACGATATTCAATATTGATCTCTATTACATTACTATTTCTATTTTTATTTCTATTTTTTATTTTTATATTTCTATTTTCTATTTTCTATTTCTATTTTCTATTTCTATTTTCTATTTTTATTTTCTATTTCTATTTTTATTTCTATTTTCTCTATTTCTATTTTTGATCTCTATTACCTCCCAAAGTGGTGTGTAGTTGTCACTGACAACGTATTTGTCAACATCGTCAGCATCAAATGGTTCGTAATCTTTAGAACAAAAGCGTAGCAATACATCTCCCACATAAATATATACGCGAAGCGGTAAAACTGATGCGATCACCGTATAAATACCAATATCGAACTTACTGAACAGAAAAAGAAGTTAACTGATGAGTTTGTGGGATTTGAACTGAAAGATTTCATCCTATCGAGAATTGTCATTTAACGTCATTCATTCATTCATTTTGAATTTTGAATGAATCTAAACAAGATATCACAAGTGTCCTTCCAGAAGAGGCTTCTTTTTTAAAGTCGTTCTCTTAATTAAATCTTAAGGTTTTTTGAAATTTATACCGTTAAACGACATATAACTTTTCCGTAGACATCTAACTTTTTCGCTGATTAGAAAATACTGATGATATTTTTGTTGATCTCACTGATAGTTCTACGTCATACCGGTTATCAATGAGAAATGGGCGTGATATGTATTCCTGAATAAACGAATCATTATCCGAAAAATGGAGCTCTTTGATATCTCGAATTCTGATCCCTCGATGTTCCTTACTTTTCCTCACCCATAACCTATCTGGATGCGTTCTTGCATAAGCTTGAAATTCATCTCGCCTTGTTGGTAAATCGAAAGCTTTTGGTATTCCAAATGTTAGGCCTGCTGTAGCAAGGCTTACCTAAGTTAGATACAAGTTAAAATCATTAATTTTCATCTTTCTTTTCTTTTCTCGAACTAAATTTTTTCCCTCATTTGAATTTTCATTCGAATTTTACTCTTATAGGATGAAACAGATTTGTAATATTTGTTGTTTTGGCCTATATTCTCTCAAATTTTAGAATTTACCTTGCTTGTGTAATATCCTGATCCAGGTATATGATTGACCTTTTGATAGGGTTGCAGTTTGGTCAAGTGTAAGCTGAACAATGGGTCATAAAATGAATACTGATGACTCCATAAGACATCGAAAGAAATATTTTCAGGTAATTCACCGATGTATAATTTGTACCCAAGATTTCCAAAAATTTTAATTACATGCGACAGATAATTCCGTAAGCCCTAAAATTTATGCTAATTTTATTCTTCATGGCAACATTGAAACTCTATCCTTTCTTAAAAAATAATCAAATAGTATTTTCAAAGTTCTTTTAAGCAACTATCTCTCATAGATTTTAACGATCTCTTTTTGTTTTATAATAAAGAAGCCGGATCGAATTTTGATTTCAAACATGATTTTTCAATAAAGAAAAATAAAGTCAAATAATGTTTCTTCCATACGTTTCTAAAGGAATCACTCACTTCATGGCCAGCTATCCAGACTACTGGTTGTCTTGTTCTAATAGAATCTTTCGAATAGTCTCGTGAACCCATCTTTAGGCTGCAACTTTTGATGGCTCAATTTCATAAATATATCGAAATGAAGTTGCTAGAACAACTTCTTTTGGGATACAAACAAATGGAAGTTGAGAAAGTTCCCAATAGTAGGGGAACTTTGAGCTGGAATGAAATGGAGATAAAAAAATGAAATACTTAGATGATAGTTACTATATTTAAAACATGAATAGAAATCAAGCACTTACTTATGTATTTCATCCAAAATGATACGTAAATGTAGTAAATTAATCGTTGTAAGGAAAATACCAAATAACAAAATTATGTTAAACAAATAAACCGGCCGGGGAAAGTGACGAGAAATAAGCATTCGCAGTGAATTTGTTTTAAAAATGATCACCTGCCTGAAATATTATTTCGCATGTGACAGATGAAAAAATTGGAATTTGTTTAGGTTAAAAACTTATAATTCGATTTTAGTACAAGAAACAAGCAAACAAAGTTATTTAAAATCTATTGTGTGGCACAAAGAGTGTGACATTCAGAAAATGCTCATAACGAGTGAAATCAATAGTTTCTCATAAACAGAATTATCACGGATTGCTAATGTCTACAGAACAACATTGGATGACATCTATCCCTGGATGTGTATACCACACTGAAATCAAAAATATAATTTGATGTCAAGCAATGTTGGCTAACTGAAGTGATTTGAAAATATCATTCATACCACTGCACCAAATTTGTAAGTGAAAAGAGCAGTGTACCGAAACATATCATTTGATCAAGACACATTTCAAGGACATATGTTGACACATTGTGCAGTGATTGATTAAATTCTGTTCGTAGCAGAACAAGGCAAAAAGTTCCTCAGATAATAAATTGTCAATTACTTACCGAAAACCACTTTTGAAGTTGTTCAGTAAGGAATAGACAATAAGGCGTTACGATAACAATTCTCAAATTACATCATCGCAAGTGGAATTAATAAGATTCAAAGCACATAATTCATTTCAATTATTCCATATATTATATTTTTATGACCATCATAACTTTTATCAGTTAAGAAAAGTAGCTATTCTTCAACTTCCCAAATAGATAATATCCTTACGAAGAAGATTTATCTTTTATTTCCGATATCAATTAGTTATCAGTGATGCATATCATCTATTCATCTATTCGCGGTATATCTGGGACACTTTTTTACTTCCTTATCGCATATCTCAGTGGGCAATAAAAGGTGTTATTGCAGCATCCTATGTAATAGATTGCTTTAAAAGCGTATATTTCACCTCATTGCATGCAAATTCCATCTAAATTTCATTTAAAATGCAGAAATTTTAAAATGAGAAAAATCCTAATGCGAATGGTAAAGAGATAAAATATTATAAGAATTTGAAAAGATATAAGATTGCAGGTGACTGCGACATTTGTTTCAAAGCAAATTGATGACGAGCGGTTCTTTCACTGAATACTGTCGTCAATAATGGTAACACTTCCATTCCCATTTACATTTCACGCATTTCACTTCGTCCTCAACTTCACTTCATTCTATTTTCACTTGGTTGATTATCGCAATTATAGCTTAATAATAACTTTCACGTTTATATAATCTGTTGTAAATACTCCTTCTAGTAAGTATACCATAAAGCTGAAGTTCATAAACACTTTTGGAGCGTTTGACGACTTTAAAATTGGACAGTTAAAGCCGGTATATTTTGGCATTCCAAACAGATCCACTGCTTTGCCACATTTGTTTCAGCATGGCATCTCACATCAAAGCCGTCAAAAACGCCTGTTGCGTTACATTAGTCGTCGTAAATCTTGCAAATGCTTATTGTTTATTCAATTTGGAATATTGGCTTTACTCATCGGATTCTTTGTACCGATTATGTTATTACTAAACAAGTCGAGGGTAAGCATTTCTTGTAAATCTGAAATCGCCAAAATTTGTTTACCTACATTGCAGAAACAGTTAGCAACAATGAAAGCACAACACAGAATCTATGAAACCTATGTTGGCTCAATAACACTCACACACTGTCATTATATGTATCCGCAGAAGTCTGAGGTACCTTTTTGAATTTCTTCTTTTTCTATAACTTCAAACTTCTTCACAAAATATTTCATTGTCGAGTTTACATTTGATGTTATCAATTTCTATGGTATTTTTTTTATCATCAACCCAAAATACTTCGTTATTGGGTGACGGCTAAGTATAACTACAGAAGCTTGAAGCAAATCTACAAACGATACTGCATTTAGCTGGTTTAGCCTAAGACAGATCGCTATGAATTTCTTGAAGTCGCTGGTTGACTTCCAATGTCTTTTCTTATAGTTACACAAATAATTTTTACTTACATGTCATGACATTAAGTGAAGATTGCCATTCCTTGAGCTATAAGGATGTTGTCCACTGTACATTACGCGGAATTGCTTGCTATTTTACAATTACCACAGGAATTATGTGATAAGCAATGTGGAAGCTCAGCTTATATTGTGTTGAGGTATGAAAATTCCGTTGAAAGCAAAGCGGAATCAACCTGTCCTTCTCTGATACAGACAGTTAGTTATACTCTTTGTATCTTTTTCTGACTCTAATCTCTCTCAAAATAAAACGACATTCTCTCTTTTTTCCTCTCTCTCACTTAATAATGAAGATTGCTTCAGTCTCAGATTTAAATTTTGAGTGTTATCAGAAAGGAAAAAGGAGAATGGTTTGCGAAACTGCCGAATGCCCTTTACTTATGAGCACCATTGCTTCAGATCCCATGTCATGACAAACCAGCTCGCTGTAATCATAAACTGCAACTACGTCAATGTCCAGGAGTGAATGGAATGTATTTGCTCAGAAATCTTTCGATAACACCATTAACAATTGTTAAAGTTGGTTTGATTACGTATTTGGGAGAAGTTTCGTCCAAAAAATAAGATTAGATCAAGATGAGGAGTAGTACTTTGGAACCAACTGTTTTCCAATTCTTCAGTGATTTCCACTTGAATTTTGTGCATCACAATACCGACTGGAGAAATTACGATTTGTCTTAAATCGAAATACAGGACTAATAGTAAATATATACAGAAGTTAATAACTACAGTATATTTTGAGGTGCCACTGCTCAATATTTCTACAATGAAGGGAAAAACTGTATCTGCTCTGGAAATGTTCGCGGTGTGTCCTCGTTGCAGAATATATTCTCACTCATATAAGTTAGAATATATTCCACTTATATAAGTTCATCATATCTTTTAATTCTTGCTTTCGAAATTAAGTAGCTTGCCTCTATCCCTTTCATTTTTCTTGTGAATTCTCCATTTGACAGGAAAAAGTATATCTTTTTTTGCAGGAGAACGGACAACATATGTTACAGACAACTGGAAACGGTAAGAGAAGGTTGGCCGGAACAGTATCGCATTTGCGATAGTGAGGTGTTAAGCGAAAACAAGATTTGCAATTCTTATGATGCCTTATGAATGTTAAACTGTAAAATTTCCAAATCTGATTCAGTTATTTCCAGACGCTTTCCTAATATCCACCTTTTCATTATCATATCTTGTTATTATTAGAACCGCAATCGGTATCACGATGTATTTTATACCATCTTACTGCCATCAAACATATTCTATTTGTAGATTCATCTCCCCGATTTTGCCTTGTAATAATCATTAGCAGTTTTTGCTCGAAGGCGTTTTATGAAAACAGCCAAAATAGCCGACAACTGACAATTCGGTCCTGCCCTCGTAAATGATGCTGCTGAGATGGAACCATGCCTGATGAAAACTTTATATGCATTTCAGTTCAACTTTGTGATTTCGTCCCAACTCAATTATACGGAGTCTGAGACAAATTCCACGTCCGAGTTGCTGAAACACGTCTGGATCGAACGAAGAAATGAAAGTGTAGCACAGTACTGGAGTGAAACTCCAAATGCACTCCTCTTAAAACTGGAAAATATCCCTGGCACACATTGATTCCAACTCCTCCACAAAAACGCAGCTTCCATCTTAACCCTTCAATTTCTTCAAGCAATCCACATCTCTACAGAGTACCAAAAAGATGAAAAACTCTAGCAACGACCGAGCTCACGTCACTTTGTCACCGTTTGCTAGCGAAATACGCAAATATCTTAGCAAACCATCTTCAAGCCGTTGGTACATGCATGGATTACTCAAACTACATTCCGCTTCGTTGAACAGCAACCACAAAATTGCAGCAGTCCTCTGCGATGTAGAAGTCCACCATCACACTCTACAGCAGTATACAGGAAATCTTTGGAAATGCCCAGACGTATTCATTTCACAAGGAAGAATATAGTTTCGAAATTACTATTACACTAGAGCTCACTTCATAACAGAAAGCAAGCAAATGTTTTGATATGTTCATAGAAATAGCTGTTGGTTACTGTGTAACAAAATAATAGGTAAATAATTCAGTCAGAATAATATTCATTTATTTCAATAACTAAAATACAACAGCAGGACTCCTTTCGTTATGAAACTAAGTTTTGTCGGCAAATTTTGAGCGCTATTTTTTAAAAGCCAGCACTTTGTTTAATTCTTACGCCTTACTAATTTAAATATACATTCATTAAACACGCACCTAAATTTAGATATACATTTCACCATTCACCATTCTGCTACACTAAAGCAACTTCGAGAAAAAAAAAGCTTTAGAATGGAGGAAAAAATTCTGTGATTTACAACGATTCAAAAACTCCGATAGTTAAGACTTGATCGATATCATGCTCTACTTAATCTTTTTCATAAAATTTCTCCGGACTGCAAATTTTGACATCAAAATGGAACACTTCGGCAAACTTCTTGCAAAAAATCGGGAAAACTTCGTTTACTGAAACATTTCTTCCCAGCTCTTGCGTCAGAGAAGTGACTTTTTTTCCAACTAAACCGCAAGGTACAATCTGAAACTAATACTGTGATTAGGAATATGTATGGATGAAATGTAAAATATAAGGATTTATAAGGCAATAATATATGTCAGAGGTTAGAAAAGATTCTAGATGATACTCTGTTTTGTTCCCAATCCCCACTAAAATTTGGCCAACTGAACTCAAACCAGAATTACTGCAACCATCTGGATTTCAATATGTGAAACATAAGAAGGTAATAAATATGGTCAGCATAACCAGAATTACTGCAACCATCTGGATTTCAATATGTGAAACATAAGAAGGTAATAAATATGGTCAGCATATATATATACATATATATATTGTCGGATTACCGAAATTAAAGCTATGTTCAAATAAACTGCCACAATATTCAACAGACAGGGTGACGAAATCTTGTAAAATTAAAGCGATGAAGAGGACATAAGCTAACACAAAGATATCATTGTGCCTACACAATGGAAATGCTAAAGGCTGGCCATACCTCCATGATAACCCCGATAGAGTTTACAAACTCCTCCCCAATCCTTATATGTATATATGGAAAAATCCAAAAGGAGTTAGTGTTTTTACAATTGAGCAGACGACACATCCTCTACACTTATTCTCCACGAATGAACTACAATGACATCTTCCCAGATCCACCACCACTGGACAACAAACTACGACATTCTTACTATTTGCTAAATACATTTCTCGTAACATATCCTCAACTCAACGACCTATCAACGAATCGACAGTAAAATTATTATCGAAAGCAACAAAAAGGAATTTGTTAGTTGGTCATATTGCTTGCTTTTGTATAACTCATCACTGCTTAGCAATTTATCGTCTTATATATATATATATATATATATATATTCATATTCTTTTTTTGTTGTTAACTAGTAATATTACGCAAGAACAATATTACATCACAATATTACCGAATAAATCTATACCGCTAAGAAACGAGTCCAACAGATTAGCTTTCCGGAATATATATCTTTTTCTACATATATATTTTTTTCATACATATATACTTTATATTTCAAGAAATATAACATATTTTCTACGTAAGGCTCACAACAGCAGGAAACTAAAATTAGTCGCTACAAGATTAAATTTCACCTGATGGAACCAATCCAAATCCGTATTACAGTTAAGAGCTAAGCCATGACTAACGATGCCATCGCGAACATTTATACCAACTGCTGCTACTTTCTTCATACCATTTGCTAACCAAACTCCTGAGAATACTATGATTTGTACGAATGCTAAAACAGTAGTAGCGAGTATCATCAATATGACAATTTTTTTTCCGTTTGCTTGGATCTTCTTATTATGTCCCGCTCTGCATCGAAATTATCAATCGCTTAAATAAAGATGTGATACACGCGTTGCCAATCGAAAATTTTGCATAAGTTCTCGAAAACTAACCTGTATTGGATGATCTGTCGGCACCGGGCAAGCCGAAAGCACGAACAGTTTTGATGATTGCCTCTTCAACAAGATATACATAGCGGCGAACACCAACAACAGTGGAGTTCTGGTCAGGACCTTTCACATGCAATGAATGAAGATCAACAATAGGATAGACGACAAGCTGGCCAGGACCATGAAATGTGATGAGTCCACCTCGTTCTGTCCTGGAAATCCAAATATCCAAATTGGAGAAAAAAAAAGTACGTATTGAGAAAATTAAAACTTAATTAAACTAAATAAATGAAGGATAAACGAAGACTAAAAAGAATAGACGATTCCATCTTCCAAAAAATGGCTGAAGTTTTAGACTGCCACTCACAAATGTTTATTCAAACGTATCAGACATGCCAACTGTTGCATAATAATACGTGCGGCAATCGATATATATATATATATATATATATATATATAATACCATATATATACATATAATACCATATACCATACATATATATATATACATATAATACCATATCTCTTATCAAAGAAATACTCGAAAATTTGAATTAAAAATTTCCTTAAATAGAGTATATTTACACCCCACGTTCACTTTATCTCACACAACATACAGAAAATTGAATACCGGTAAAAGTCAGCACCCAGTTTCTTCAACCGGTTTTCTTCATTTTCATCATATTGGAAGTGCCTTATGCCAACAGTGTAAACAGGTGTGTGCTCCAACAACAATAAATAGTTCCTGAAATCCTCTTCTGAAAGAAAAAAAAAATTTTCCTTAACTACAAAGACCTAATGTAGAATGTCAAACCTAAACTCACTTCTTCATCGAATCAGATTCCAGTTTTCGTGAAGCAAGCAGTTTTTCAACATAATAGTGTTGCTGCCTTAATCCATCAGCATAGGTAACTCGACCTAACCACATCGCATCAGCTGCACTTCGCAATGACAATGCATCAAGCCGCATGTCAGATTCAGAATGCGAGATGTCTCAAGTAGAAAAGAAAGAATGTCAAATACAGGTCTAACTTGATAAGAGGTAATTAAGAAACGATTAAGGGCAACGCTATGAGTTGATGGTATTTCAGACAATTTTCAAAAACAATCACTCCCGTCTCTTCGGGTCAGGTGCCGCCACAGAGCGCAATCTTTCCTCACGGTACCTGGAAAAGTATTACATAAGCATTTTGGAATAAATACAAAAAATAAACATAGAAAGGATCTGCTTGAGCATATTTCACGGGAACATGATCTAATAGTTTCCATTTGTTGGCTAAACTATTTCGAACTAAAGGATATTATGTAGCCCAAAAGCTGCATAATATCTTTTCACTTAATCGAAATCTCCAAAGTTGCTGATCGAAGCACCGTCGTATCTGGAGTCCTTTCATACTATGATGAGATATAAGGAGCGTATGACGCAAACAATCTCCAGTTACGAATCAAAGGATTGGAAGCCGTTGCAGTCCAAGCTTCACATGTTACACTCTAATAAATACTTATTGTTTATCATTGTTTATGCTTGAATAGTTTTCAAAGACTGGAGGGTCATACCTTGTATACCACTCGTGCTTGCCAGTATAGAATATTTCACGGAGTATATAATTACGAGGACCTATACGTGCAACTGAACCCCCTAAATCAGTAATGCACTCGGTCTCTTTATTTAGCGCACCTGAACTCTGTAACATGAGGAGAAAATGATTAAGTGGTACAACGTTTTCGATGAAATCAATGACTTACACACTCTTGCTTAGTTAATTGCTTAATGGTAACATTAGCATCAAATTGGTGGACCTTATGAACAGAATGATACTACTTTAGTCCCTCTACCTCAGTCATCACTAGGTTATCCGTGGCTATAACGACGCTTTGATGCAGTGAAAACCAACGCTTTGCTCATTCGAACGATCCCCCTTTTCGAGTAATGTGACGCTTCCAAAATTCGACATCATTACCCTTCGTTCAATATCGTCACTCGTGGCATCGTCAATCAAGTGTTTTAGGTAATGCTTAATGATATCTGCCTATCTCTGCTAACAAATGCTGGACAAGCAGAAATAAAAAACCTCTTTATTTGTTGCGCATTGCATATTTATATCTGACCAGATTTCATTCATCAGTCAGAGTACTTTCAAAATCAAATAAGAATAACCTGTTTCTCCGTTTCTATTTCTTTTAAATCAATGGGTTTGGAATGTTCGTAGGGAAACGACCTCTCCGGATGCCAGCAAGCAACTGTGCCGCTTTTATAAATTACCGTACACGGTTTGCTGAAAACTTTGGTTAAATCCATCAACAAATATCCTGAAGTCAACCACTCAACTAACCCTCTCACCTTAATGCACATTATTATCATTAACAAATAATTACTCGTAACTAATACTATTTCTTTGTTAACAACATTCTCGTGATAATCGCTGTATTTATTTCAATGCTTCCTTTTTTTTATGGGAGTATCCGTGCACTCAAATACTCAAACGTTAAAGTTTTGCAAACGGATTTCTATGTATTTCTAATTTTGAAATGAAACTACAAGATGAAATGAGAGGTACAGTGACGAAATACTGATGAGAGTTTTTCCACAGGTTACCGAAGAATGAAATGTTACCTCAGGTCAATCTCTTCGCAAGTGCTCAGTCTTCGTAACAAGTGCTGATTAGTTAGTCGTAGCAACGTGATATATGGAAGGGCAGAGCGAAACATCACTCCCCGTCAACCTCTTCCCACAATACTTGCTCCCTCCGATCCTCACCCCGACGCAAATCAATATTAGATGCTCACTGGACCGCTCCGGATTTCACGGGCCGCGTTTGTTGGGCGTCCTCCTGAGGTGGCTTTGTTCAATTAGTCTCGTTAGCGCTTGCATGATAGGGTGCATGGTTGTGCATTGTCTCGTTGTGATGGCAGTATTAAGATAAGTGCGCTGCTGGTGGTATTGTGAAGTGGATGCGTATGACTTTGGTAACTTGAACAGCTTTTTGGGTAGCAGAGGAAGATGGGATGTCAGTTATGGATGCATGAGATGGAATGAAGTTATGCTCTGTAAGGAATGTTTGCTTTCAGTGTATGCGAATGTTCAGCTTTACTGATGTCCTCAGCAGATAGTTCAAGCGATGACGAATCGAGAGGAAATGTCCAGGAAAGCGCATCAGAAGATGATTCTATAGCGGAACAACAGGAGCAACATATAATCACGTCATCGGATGATGATGACAAACAAATGCAGGAAAGGGGTGAAGTTTCAATTTCTACTTTTACGCTGAAATTTACTGTTGGCATCCTTGCTGTTATTACCGCGATTGGTAATTGTGGATTTCTATTTTTAGGGAAAAGCTTTAGTGTTGAGAAGAGCAGTTCTCCATCGCCGGGACGACGGAATACAGTTTCTATAGGAAGTGATGATGATTCAGGTGCTCCTTCAGAGCACCGTCTAGAAGCTGAGGAAGATTCAGATGCCTTGTCGGAACAACAACCACTTCCTGCAGTTTCTGATGATTCAGATGCAGTTTCGGAACGGGAACTAGATGAAGCGAAAGAATCCGATGATAGCGAAAAAGATGGTGATGATATGTTGAAGAGCTCTTCAGAAACGGATGAAATAGAGAAAGAGAAACAAGGGCTTAGAGATATTGCTTTATCAGAAAGCGGCAGTGACAAAGGAAGTGACAAAGAACGGAAGGTTATATTTTTTTTAGTTTCTGAAGGTCTTCATTAATTGCTGAGGCGAAGGTAATGCTTCACTGATTATAGAATTTATAGCCACTTTAAATTTATTTTTCAGACCTGGAAAACTTCATCAAATAGTGGTATAATCACGCTACTTTCACCTTTTATTAATTGGCACAAAATTCCATTGCTGGTTTAAAATTCCGTAGTTAGTTGCAAATTATGTGATATGGTGTTACCAAACAAAATGCAGGACCACTTTATTTGTTACTTTTCATTTCTTTTGGAAATTAGGTGAAATAATATCAAGTTTGAGGTGCATGCTACCAGTTGAAGATAAGTATGACTTTGGAAGATTTTGAAAAATATAAAAGTTCTTATTAGATATCAAATAATCTAAAATATAAACATCAACACTGTACGGTTCTAAGTAAAATATGTTTGGTAAGAAGGTTCTCACTTTAACAGTTGGGTTTTGAGTCAAAACAAAGATTCTGTTTTAGGAATTAACAGAGGATGACATAGTTGGACCGCGTCTGTACCCTGATCCAGAAACAGGTGTTGCAGATACTGAACGTCTTGAACCGACAATCGTTGAAGTTAACACTGCAAGAATATGTCCAAAATTTACTGATGAAGGACTTTATTTTGTGAAATTCCCAAACTTTTTGAGTATTGAACCGCGTCCATTCGATCAAGATCATTATGAAGATGAATTTGATGAGGACGATCTGTTGGATGAAGAAGGACGTGCTAGACTGAAGTTGCGGGTATGTACTCATGGTCTTTGTTATGACCATAGTGTTTTAGAGATTAATAAATGCTTGAAATACGCATCATTTTGTTTCTATGACTATTTTTCAAAACCCAACCATGGGTAAACCGCTTAATGTTAAGAACTACTTTAATGTTAAGCCTACATGTTAATTAAATCTCGGCTACTCAAGAAATTAAATTTGTTGCAATGAATACATGAGGAATACGAGAATTACTTTGACATTCTATGTAAATACGTCTTTTGATTACGCAACTGCATTTCCCACGTAATATCTGCGCGCTGAATAATATATCGTTGCCGAATCAGTTATTTTTCGATTGTACGCCAGTGCAACAATATGACCATTAAATGCAGCTGCTAATAATATAGAGCAGCATTTGCTTTATTTTTACAATAAGTGGTATTATCAATCAGTATTTAATCACTGCTAATTTTTATCTGTGATACTTTATTTGTAGGTGGAAAATACAATTCGTTGGCGTTATGTGTTAGATGATGCTGGTAATATACAGAAACAAGGGAATTCAAAGGTTGTTCGCTGGTCGGATGGAACGTGTGTTTCTAACATACAGTTGTTGAGTTTGTAAACCTCTTGGGTTCTTTATGTAGTGGAATTTCGGGAGTTACCTGGTGAAAAAGGTTTCAGGATGTCCCTCTATCTTGGCGGAGAAATTTTCGATATAACTGTACAACCGATGCAACTTGATAATCATTTGTTCTTACGACAAGGCGCGGGTTTACAAGGACACGCTGTTTTCAAGCAAGTCTCAGTTCTTAATTTTTTAACTTCAATTCTATTTATTTTTTCATTTTTGAATTCGTCAGGCATTAGGTATGGTCCAAGAGATTTTTCTTTTATTATATGTAAAGAAAACGGCTTGAGAAAGTCTTTTTTTTATTACACATGAATAAGGAACATTTCTTTTTTTACAGGGAAAAATTAATATTTCGGCCGCATTCAACTGATTCTATCACACATCGGAAGGTTACCTTGTCAATGGCAGATCGATCTAACAAGTCGCAAAAAGTGAAAGTTTTGACTGCAGTTGGTTCGAATCCAGAATCGAAAAAGGCGGTATGATTTGACCGTCCAAAAGTTTGAACTAATTATATAGTTCAGGTCTTTTATTCTTCAATTCACGGTTGTCAAATGTAATTTTGATCACGGGAAGGGATAGAATATAGTAAGAAGTTATTTCTTTTTCAGGAAATAGTTCGAAAAGAAGAAGAGCGTATGCGTGCTCAAAGCCGTCGTGAAGCACAACAAAGGCGTAGTCGTATGCGTCCATCCCTAGGTCGATCTGGGTTGACTGCCAACTTTTTGGAGGACAGAGACGAAGATTCTGGTATAGTTAAAGATTTTGCACTGTTTTTTCCCACTCCACTTTGATTTATAGGACAAAACGTTTTCTTTTATAGACGAAGAGTCAATATCTGCGATCAAGAATCGCTACAAACATGGTCTGGATGATAGGCCATTGATCGGCCATTCAGATTCTGAGGATTCAGATTCCAAGCGATTGCATGATGCTAAAAAAGATAGCGAAGACAGTGACAGTGACAAGGTTCTTTGTTTAATATTACGCTGTTATCTTCATGTTTTTCCTTGCGTTTGAGTTTTGGAACGTCATTTAATAAAGGAATGTTTTTTGGAATAAACTCTACTTTTGTGACTTCCCGTGTATGGATTTAAAGCTCGTCATTGCAGGAAAGGAGAAAACAGAAAAAGAGAAAAGTGATTATCGAGGATGATGATGAAGAGAATTAGGATTTATCATTTCTTTGCATATGTAAATGTTGTTATGCTTCACTTTTATCTCCTAATGTGACTTTCTTAATTCTTTGTTGGTGTTTTTCTAATGCAGTATGACTGATTTGCATATGAATTATCAATGTGAAAAATTTTTTTTCAAAGGAGGTAAAGACCGAAGGCTTTCTTGAATTCATACAAGACGAATTGACAGTGCAGATATAGCACTTAGCTTAATGAAGAACGTTTTGCCCATTAACCATTGTACATTGATTTTGTCAGTGATTTATTAAAAATTTGAAACTTACAGTTTTTAGCTTCTGTAAACCGTTTGTAACGGCAGCCACTGATCTTTTTTAAGTGGTTGAACCATCCTTCAATTCATTTTTAAGTATTTCCTCCTACATTCACCTTAATGTGCAAATGGTGCGGGTCATTCGTGTTTGCTCGAATCTGTCAGTGTGCTTTACCATTCTGTGAAAAGCAATAATCGCATACTTAGGGATTTTGACATCCCGATCCCATTGTCTTCAGAAGTTTGTAATACCGACTGTCAGTAAAAGGTTTATTTCGTCTTCATTTGATATCAGTTTGAACTAATTTGCATTGATTTCGACACATAGAGTCCCGTGAGTTAGTGATTGCTTCTGTTTTATTTCAGTAGTATAAAGGAAATTTACCTTGATTGAATTTATTTCAAAAATAACCGCTGCAACTATGTTACGAGTTTGACATTCTATTAATTGCATTATTTTGAAAGGATGACTAGTATGAAACAATGGAGGCATCAGTCCCTGGAAGCTGATGGATCGAGTCAGAAAAGTACGGAGGACAAAGATTCCGAAATTGTTGCAAGTGGATATGACGAAGAATCAGTGGATGATGATGATACGAAGCAGCCATCTTCCGTATGTCGTGCCGAGAAATCACTTGGCATATTAACTCAACGATTTGTTGACTTGTTGCAGCGAGCACGAGGTGGCATTGTTGATTTGAATATTGTGAGAATTCTTGATTTCTGTTCATAATTACCGGGGTGAATTGAGATGGCAAGAAAGTCGTTTTTCTTATATGATTTTTGGTTCATCACTTTCATTATTCGCAACCTCAAAGTACCATATACGAGTTCGTTACAGTTTCATTGCATTCTCAGGCATCCGAAAGTTCTTCCTTTTTTGCTGGGAGTTCTTTCTTTTTCTTGATTACTGACAACTAAAATAGTCAGCAAGAGGACGGCTACTTCAAAGAGCCTATTCAAGTTATGGTTTATGATTTGAGTTTCTGTGATAAGAACATGAGTGGTTTAAAAGTTGTTTATTATAAAGGCTGCTGAAGAACTACAAGTGCGACAGAAACGACGAATATACGATATAACCAACGTGCTGGAAGGTATCGGATTAATTGAAAAGAAGTCGAAAAACATCATTAATTGGAAGTAAGTTTCAAATGGTAGCCTTATTGATAGCCATTTTTTTCATGACTTTTTTAATTAGTGCATTGTAAGTTTCCTTTAAAGAGGTGGAAAACTGAGGAAGCATGGTTCATTTCCGGATACTGATCCGGAAGAACAGAAGCGTATTTTGAAGCGGAAGGCTGAGTTAGAGGAGCTAGAAAAGGAAGAACGCATTCTCGATACTCATATTAAATGGATGAAACAGGTCTAAACTTTGATCACTTTGGTATTTGTGCTTTTATTTTTACTGCTATCTGTTGTTTTTTATCTCGTAAAATAATTGTACAGTTTAATTTCTAGAGCTTGCGAAATGTTAGTGAATATCAAAAAAATATGAAGTTGGCATATTTGACGGAAGAAGACATACTGTCCGTTTTTGAAGATAGTCGGGTTTTTGCAATACAGGCTCCTCCTGGGACTTTCGTTGAAATTGGTGCACCGCCAAGGGTTTGCTTTATTCACACAGTTTATCACATTAAATTTTTGTATCTCTCCACTGTTCTACTTTTCCATGTAACAAACTTCGTTTTTCTTTTGAAACTGAGATATACAGGTGCGTGACTTTGATATGCAGTACAATTTACGACTGAAAAGCACATTTGGCCCCGCGAATGCAATATTGTTGGGAGAAATGAACAGTATTCAAAGTCAAGGCGACTTATTTACTAACAAAACCCAGGTATTCAAAATGATACAGTTTGCGAGGAGTAAATAACTACCATGATTTTTTTTTGGGAGGGTGGAATTCAGTTTTCGAAACATTACTAAAGCATCGATTTCAGCCTATGCCATACGTTGTGGAGAGTGATGTACCTGGACAGTTTTTAGAGGAGGACGAAGATGAAAGTCTACTGAAGAAGAGACGGTTGGATGAAGAATTTAGTGATCAGCCTGATCCCATATTGCCTTTTATTCCCTCTCGTAAGCAACGTTTTTTTCTGGATTACACTATAGAATATTTGATGTATTATAATAATAGAATGGAAATGATGTAGTACTAAATAATATAATATAAAATATCTATAAAGGAGTGGTTATGAAGATTGATCAAGCATGATTTTTTTCTGGTTCATAATGTAATGCTTTCAGAAAGCGAACGTCAAAAATCATCTCAGCAAGGGTGCGGTTCTCTACAATCACAAACACAAGCCAGTCCTACGTTTAGTCAGGGTAATTTGTTTTTGGATATATTTTTTTTGTAGGAAATCTTGTTAAACTCGGCTTTATTTTCAGAAATCCGAGAAGTAATGAGGAAGCTAAGTCCACCACCATCCGAACGTGATTATATTTTTAGTTTAAGTCAGGGTGAGACATTACCGGACCTTTTTGAAGACGATCTCATTTGATATTTCTTTGTTGATATCTAATTGTCCATATGGAAGAGTCTAAGGTGTATATTCTTTATTAGCCTTTTTTCTTGTTTTTTTGCTTCTGTTTGTTAGTTTCATTTATTTGATACTTCTCTGGTCGTCTAATTTCCTTTATTCTGTTACATATTATTGTTATTAGATCTTCAAGTCCACATGTTGATTTAATTTAAATCTAGTTTCTTTTATGATTTTTAAGATTCCCTAATAAAATCGAAGTTTCGGATTAAGCACTTTTGTGTTACTTTTATTCTGCTAGTTACCAATTTTAATAGCGGAAATACGCTATTTTATACTTACTGGTCTTATTATACATCACTACTAAGCAGTAGTGCAGATCCTGTGAGATAAAAATAAGGGATATTGTAGTTCGAACTTTGCCCACATCATATTCTACTTGATTTAGGTTGTTACTTTGTCATTTTGTTAATTTGATACAATTATATTCATCGGAATTGCTTAAACATTCTCTTTACTATTGCATTGCATTGGTTCATTGCAAAAAAAGTAAAAATTTTAATTGAAGTTTGCGATAATTTAGATAAATCGCTCATGTGTTAAGTGTATTTTGCCGTAAAGGATGAATACCTTGTTTACTTTGTAACATCACGAAAGTTTCCTACTTGGAATATGATAGCGCAGTTGAAAAAAAAAGAAGTATAGTTGCTGGAATCACCAAACTATTAGCGGTTTTCTTTCGACTCATTTAAGGAGGTTTGTGTCGATCCAGGTTATAGATCTCTCTAGGTCACCATCAGTTTCAGGGGGAATTGCTTCACTGAAGTAGTATCGTAATTACATTACGTCTCGAGGTCAGGACAATGATACTGTTGCGCGGTGGAGGTCTTTCCAACTTTTACCGCTTTTGAAGACTTCGACTTTCTCGATTCGGGGTGACATTTTTTTCACTTTATATTTTAAGATCTCTGGAACATTTTCTGTTATTGGTTGAAACGTGAAGTAATGTTCCGTGAGCTCGCAACTGCGGTACCTTCTTCAGAATCTGTTGGTTAGTTCTCTATATTTCTTTATATCGATATCTCGTTGACGGATGGGAATCACATTTTTGAGGTTCAAGATTTTGAAGTCGGTTAAAGTGTTTTCAAACATCGTTATTACGAAATTGCGGCCTAATTTTTTCAGAATTCGCAGTGTTTTCAGTTATTGTCGTTTAACCATTCAGCTAGATAACTTTCATTCTCAGGTAGTTTCAGTGTTTCACTATATCGCTTTCAGTATTCAACTTTCAGGTGGTTTCAGTGAACAGAACACACCGTTCAGCTCAACTAAAATAACGAATAAATCCAACGTTGTTGAGTAGGTTTTGTTTCTGTTATAAAGTACCACACACTAGCATTATTTGGATAAACACCTATCAAATTTTGTCATATTTAGGAAGTGAAAAACAGATTTTTGATTTCAATTAAGTAACGATTTCTTCTGAATGGTATTCATACAAATTGAAATGAGACATTTTCCAACAAAAGTTTATACTGTAGGATTCATTTCGATCCGTTGGTAATGCACACCATTTCACTGCTGCGGTTTAATCACAAAATTAATTGCTATCGGGTAAGAATGGGACCGCCTCCATCATTACCTGTGTTCAGTCCCGCCAAATTAAATTTGTCTAATTCGTAAGTGCTTTGGAACACTTCTATATTTTGAAAAATGTGGAAGAAAAAGATATTCTGGAATCCATCACTGGGAATTTTTCGGAAGAGGAATTGAACGTTAAAACACTTTTTTCTCAGTTGAGTGTTTTTAAAAGTTGCGGAAATTGCAGGCAAGACATGGCGAATGAGTTTTCGGAAGAGAATATGCAGCTGTTACTCAGAAAAGCGGTGGCTGTTTTAGCAGCTCATTTAGGTTTTATTAGTAGGTTAATGCTTCAAAGTACTCTTTGATAATTCAAATTCATGATGAAACTTCTATTTGAATGCAATTTCTCAAACATCACTTTATTTTTTAACACCTAATATTTTAGCTTGCTACTCATTGAAGAAGACTACTGAAAGATTTCGTTTAGAAATGGAATCATCTGTGGCATTTCTCATATCACGCATTGTTGCTGCGAGAATAAAACGAATGTGTTTTAACTTGAATCTTTCACACCAGCGACGAGTAGAGGGCAGAGAAACGGCATTCCCTGTATGTCGCTTTATATTTGTTACCTGAAAAATCGAAATAAAGAAATACTTCTGATTTCTACGCATGCTTCATTCCCTTGACATTGCGGAATAAAGTGCAAGAATTTAAGGCCAAGGAGGAAATAAAAAAATTAAAATTTAATCCAAAACGTGATTACATGCAAAGCATGTATATATTTCCCTTGAAAAAAAATTTATAAACTGATGTAATTCCTATTTAACCCATCCATGCAATTGTTAGTTTGGACAACCTGCTGCAGCAACGGAGGACAGTAATGTCAATTCAGCTTGCGTAGAATGTTTGAGTACCTAAGGTACTTAACGCACTGTGTAGCTAATGGAGAAAATCGAAAGCAAGGTTAAGTAATTTCGAAAATTTCAGTCAGCACTGATGCATGCGCTTCGCTTGGAGAATATTAGGGATGTCACAGAACTGCAAGAATTCTATAGGAATCGCGTCGTCTTCTATCACGATCGAGTATTATTTTCTTGTACACAAAAATATGAAAAAGCAGCGAAGAAATTTGCCGCTTTTCAAGCTAAGAACAATCGTTTTACGGATGAAATTTCCTTAAAATTTACTCCTTAGGAGCTGCAACCAAAGATAAGGCAAAATATAGCAGTGTCCATTTCCCTATTTCTAACTGTATGGTAACTTTAAACGTTTAACTTTTGCAGGCCTTATAGTCTTCCACAAACTATCAATTATGCTTTATGCTTTAAAAAATGATTTTATTCTATTAAATTGTCAAGTCCCACCACTCTTTGCCGATGTATGCCCACTAATATTTCTTCCACACATAAGTAAATCGACTAAAAATCTCGAAATGAAACTGTCAGTTCGACAGTTCCCCTGTATTATTCCGAATTATTTCAAAATATCTTTGTTTCCATCCTAACGAGATAAGATGATAAAAAGACATCAGCAGTCTTACAGACTATTCGACGCAAGCAGACATTTTCCTGAGTATATCATATCACTTCTGATTGATGTATTATTCAAGGAAAACGTCTAAATGAAAATTCAAGAAATAATTTCAAAATTCCGCGAGTGAACTGAACTTGCTATCTTCAAAACACGGGTATGGAAAAGATCAATTTTCTTCAGCTCCAAAATGAAATTAATTTTCAATATTTCAAAATAAAATTGAAGCGAAACCGTATTTACATGAATATTATGAAGCGTCATTCAACTATAGTCAGGAAAGCATTAGGATAAAAAACGAGACATTATCATACACAGTATCATTCTCGGGTTTGTGGCTTTTCATCACCATTAAACTTCGAGTTCTTTAAAAAAGATTTAAAGATTTGAGAAGCATAAGAAAGTTATTCCTAACGGTACTACAAAGTATTATAGTTTCCATTCTCATGACTAGTAGCAAATGGAAGTTGAATTCGCAAATTAGTATTTCATTATTTTTCAACACAGGTATAAACTACAGTCAGATGAACACAGCCTACAACAGCCTCTCTCCTTCAGTTACAAATTTTTGAAATTGTTGCAGAAAATTTCAAAGATGCTGAGTGCTGAAAGAAGTTACAATTCTTTTTCTTAAATCATGTTATCAGTATTCTGGAATCACAACAGACTAAGTGATTAATATTTTATGAACAATAAATAAAACAAGATCACTTAAGATCATCATCATCCTCATCACCACATGATCGCTTGATTTTGACCAAAAGTGATGTGTGCCACTGATCCAAACGTGATATTTTGTCAAACGATTTTACTACTTCTGTGAATTTTACTTGATTTTTGTCTTCCAAACACGAAATTAATTCGCTGAAAACAGCAGGAGACAAAAGCTACTTGGGAAATAAAGTTTAAAATATTGAAATACAACAAAACGACTAAGCTTCATTAAAAACATGAACATAACGAGAATGACAGGAACAAACTTGATAAGTTTATATTCTCTCGAGTCCACAAATGACGGGGAGATTTCTTCGTAACGCTTTAGCGCATTCTGAGTATCTAGCTAAAAAAGATTTAACGATTAAATGGACAGACACAAAACACTAGTAACATTAAGACTAATTACAGCACAATATTACTATTTAATAGTAATGAAACAAATCGCTCCGTTATATCGATACTGGTTATAGCACCACCACACTGTTAGAAATTTTTGCTATAATTAATCACAGGTAACAGCATAAAATGTTTTCTATGTTACTGAAATATATTTTAGCATATCTTTTCCAGATCTTTTGATCACTATCTAGTTATGGATTATTAAGTTTCAAGCAAATGCAACATGCTTACAGTTCATGTTTTTACACAAAGTAAGTTATAAAAGTCACCAATATCACATTTAGTTGTGAAAGTTAACAATGTCGCGTTTCCTCTAAAAATGAAAAAGAAACTAACCAAATCAGAACAAAGATGACAAAGAAGGGCTTGGAAAAAATGATTTTTCGCAGCATATTTTAAGGTCGGATGATCGGCCTCCCAAGTAGCCACCTCTTCGAAAATTTTGATTGCTCTTTTATAATCCTCCAGTTGTGCGGCATACTGGAAATATACGAAAATTACTTGTGAAAACGATAATTATACGAAATATCAGTGGCATCAAAACAAGTCAAGTTAAAAATCAAATGCTTGATTGCTGTTTTAGGAACTAATTACTCGATTGAAACACTTTTTGAAGCGGCAATGGTAAACTTAGAAAAGTAATAGAAATCACCTGTGCAACTTTAATCATGCACTTAGTGGCCGAACTTCGACTTTCTTCACCTTTATAAAAATCAGCTGCCTCCTGAAAAACAGAAATACTTACATCCTAAACACTGTGATCCGAAATAAAGTTTAGGCGTTCTCGTTTGCCTTGACTGGAAAAAAACTGAGCAAGTACAGAAAATCACACCTGATAATGAGTCATTGCTTGAGCCATGTCTGGAGCCTCACTTTCGAAAATTTCAGCCATCGTGCAATGATATTTAGCAGCCATATTGAAACGACCCATATCCGTATAAGTTTCCGCAGTCTTCATCAAGCAATCAATTGCTTGCTGCAAGTATATGACCCACTGCTTTATTAAACTTTGTATCCAGCTTTAATGTACTATCCTGTAAATTTGTACAAAACTTATTCTTAGTCTGAATGTCTCATTACGCTTTAAGATAATGCATTCATAACAATGACTTCGAAAGGAATATATCTATATCAGTTTTAAACTATCAAAAAATTGATGACAACACTGATAGTGATTTCGAATATATGGAACAGTTCTACACCATTTCAGCATTACCACAAAATACATATTACGCCCCCTCTCTCTAAGGCTTTATCGCTGTCAAAAAAGGACAGAATGCAACATTAACGATTACAAAACTGATCCCACTGTGACAGTGAATATTTGAACAATATACGTGTATTTCAATATGCTTAAAGACAATCACTGTTACTCAAAATGCTACATTAAGTGAAAAAATATCGCTTCAGTTCAAATTAATAATCCAAAATGACTCACACCTCAAAGTTGACAAATACTTTAGTACAAACAAAAAACAACAGCTACTAAGAAATATAAAAAATAGGAACTCAACCAAAATCTTTGATAAACAAAGATTATTATTATATCGGATTCACAAGAAATAAAGTTGCCTTACATTTATTGGAGAAAAACTGAACTTGGATTAACGCCGCAGATTATTAAATAAAATCATTAAACAAAAAGACAGAAAGATAATTCAGGAGGTTTACCTGTGGATTAACTTTACGATAACAATTGGCTGCTTCTGCATAGTTTGAAGCTGCATCATGCTTTCGATCGGTTGCTGCTGCATGTATTTCTGCGGACCTCACAAATGCATCACCCGCTTCTCTCCATAACTTTGATATTTTGAATAAATTCCCTGCCTTAATTATTAAATTGCAACATAAGTGGTGCATATTCTACCAGAAAAAAAAAATCGAAGAAGTCTCGAAATTACGGGATGACTGACCATCCTCTTACAGCAATAATCTTCAAAAGCGTAGACCAAGCATATTTGTTCCGAACTAGCTTTTTTGCTTCAATTTTATCGTCATCCATTAACTAAATCAACTTTATTAGATGAATAAGGACGCAGAGCACGGACCGCACTTGCAACTAGAGAAATAATAAATAGTATATTCAATAAAACAATTTCTCTAAATAATGGAGAAACTCCTTCTTTATGCGGTTTGCTCTTTCCTTCTTTGCATTCTGCGGAGGAAACTCTAACATACAACCTTTTATTTTGTACATTGTCTGGACAACTAACTATAAGATCAGCAAACTCAATAACACTACCACGATAAGAATATAAGCTGATACAGGCAGTTAATTCTGGTGAAGAATTTCCACAATTATTCCAAGTAATTCACGACTGATATTGCTTATTTCAGATGTTCAAACAGACAAACTTATTAATTCTAATCAAAATTTTTACAGACACTATGTATGAAAATATGACAGTACATTACAAATACCATGCATAGTCACCAGTAACTTCCTTCATATATTTTCAATGTTTACTGCTCTGTCTGTAAGAACTTTTTTTTCTAGCTTCAAAAGTTGGGTCCTTCTGTTCATTGCCAAAGACTATTCCTCGCGGTGTTAGAGGACGCATACTGCAGGCTGTACTGCCTTTATTCATTTGTTCTACTACAGACTCCTTCCGTGGCAA
This sequence comes from Loa loa, assembly GCF_000183805.2. Lineage (NCBI taxonomy): Eukaryota > Metazoa > Nematoda > Chromadorea > Rhabditida > Onchocercidae > Loa > Loa loa. The sequence goes on along the minus strand of NW_018108181.1, from coordinate 864,274 downwards.
CTTTCTCCTTCTCATAAACAATGAGGGATCTCTGATACCATGCATCCTTTCAGAATGACAATTTCTTTCTTCCGGATTTGCGTATATATGGGAACAAGACGCTTCGTAACATCGAAAGAGAGCTACTGAAGGATTACGATCTCTTTTGATCTTAAAAATCGAACAGTGATTCTCGTCGGCATGAATTTCTAGGCAATGTATATTTGGAAACTGCCGTCCGCATACGACACACTGATGTCTATGAAACCGCTCATAATGGTCTTCAAAAGTGGCAATATCATCAAAACCCATTCCACAGCCATTTTCTTCGCATGATAAGATGGTTTCTGAATTCTCCTAGAACTTTCCATAAAAAACTACAAAATCCAATCTAAACATCAGGTAAATTAAAAACCATTGCAAAAGTGAACTGCACGAATCTAAGTGAAAACAACTGAAAAGATATATACAGAATGCAAATCCCAGAAGTGCATCCTTTTTGGGAAGAATTCAGTAAATTTTTGCAGACAAAAAAACAAGTTCGGAATCAAATACTGACGACTGCTAAACAAAGCAAATAAATTGGTCCAAACTTTGAATGACAAGGGACTGTAAAATACTAACTTGTACAAAAAGATCAGCAGCTTCTTCTGCTTTAGCGTTACCAAATAAGCCACTAAAAAATCCACTTCCACCCTTTGCTTTTTTCTCTGCATCCTCCAACTTCTTCCGGGCTTTAGCCTCGTTTTCCGCCATTAAGAAGCAATGAAAACAATATGAAGTTCGTTGAGTCCACTGAATTAGTATCTCACCTGAAAATGTGAATTCAAACAAAGAGAAATAAAAAACTTGGTCGAGGTAAATACCATCAATTCACGTAATCTCAAATACATAATTTAAAATTGAAACCCGCCGTCTAACAGCGATGAAAAATGGATCCCAAACCAAGAAATAGCAAAGCAGTAATTAATGATACTTTAAAGATTCATCTATTTTATAGTTCTTCACGATTTATAAGCAAAAGTTGCATACCACTCTCTTCATAAGACAAAATTTATTCTTATAAACTTTACAGTCAGAGAGTGCAGGATGAGGCGGGAAAAACTTAAAACGTCTCAAATATCTCAAGTTAGCAATTCAGAATTTAAGAACAGTCATTTATGTCGAAGAATTACTGATCGATAGAAAAGTGTAAGTCCAAAAACTTCTGAGAGAAAATACGATTTATAACGAAAACATCACACAACAACAATGTCAGCTTCTATTGATTTCCGTTTCCCTAACCATCGGTAATCGTTGCTGTCACTTCCCTCAATTCGCCAACATTATTCCCTTTTTCTTTTTTCAACTGCCTAACGATCCCTCATTCGTCATGCAACAAGATGAAATGGAATGGAGAGAAGATGGTCATTCGTTCCACTTCATTTACAATGATCAGTTTATTGATTTGATTTTCGAAGCAACTTTAATCTGATCTAATGCACAGCAAATATTGTGTCTTTCACAGATTTAAATTTTTGATATTTGCACTACTATTCAGACAGTGACCTCTACGATGAAATTTCAATCGATTAAAATGCACGAAAACACTCGAAATACTTAAGCTCGTCTGATTTAGATTACTGCAAATGTATCTATCCTGGAGGGGGCTATTGGAATCAAAAGTCATACAATCCCTTGGTTTTAGAACTGCATATGGAGTTGCAGGTAGTGAAATTTGACCAAATACTGCACATGTACTAAGAATGTGTCGGTCGAATCAATCAGTCGAACAATCCCAGGAAGAGCGGATGATAGCACTGACAAATAGATATATTAACAATCAGCACATTGCCACAGGTGGCACTAAAGAAGCCATTCAGTTTCCCTATCTGTTCTCATAGTATAACACAGCATAAAGAACGGGAATGACTGTGGTCATCTAACATCTCCTTCAAGCTGAACTCAATTAGATATCCTTCCTATGATCGAACTTAGTTTACACTTCTGATGGTTTCACTTCTCGTCATACTAATACTTCCATTAAACTTGATGTACAATCCGAAATGCATGGAAACTCAGAAAAAGCGCTTTCAATCGTGTCAATAAGTCAAATCACCTCTCCAGCATTTCCATTTTTGAGAGTAGATCCCGGGAAAAAATCCGAGGAATAAAGCATAGGTTCAGGCCTTCAACATATTAACAATAGACGGACAATGTCTCTGCCTCTCACCATACACACACCCTTGACATTCGCCGCTCCGACAGAAACACCCATATAATATAATAATGATTTGTTCCAGTTCCATTATTACCCGGGAATGTAAAGCGCATCACCACATCATCACCTATCGTTACGCTGCCGGCTAAGACGGTTTCAGATATCTCGCTTGCTGGACAACTGTTATCACGTGGCCGACCACACGATTTTGGGTATCTCGCTTGGCGGATAGTTGCCCATGTAGAATTCATTCTGGGAACCTTATAAAGTTGACGTAAGTTTACTTTGGAATATTACTGCAAATAATTGCGAATATAAATGCACCTTGTAATATTTATCAAACTTTACTGTGATAAGAACGTAACAGTGGATAATAGAGATGTTAAATTTACCGTAATACTGGTTTGGCTAACCTGCAATTATACCTAAATCACGGATAACATATCATTCTTTCATAACACGCACCAACTACCCAGACAAACATACACACTTCACTAGGACAACAACTCAACATCATTTTCATTCCCACGGGAAATCTATTTGCATAAGCGACGCTATGCAACCATGGATGCCTTTTATTCGGCATTGCGTTTGTACCTGTGTGCACGCTTTTCATGTCCTTTTTCTAGTGGGTTTGTTTTAACGTACTCCACCATTGTGGTTTCACGTATCTCACATCAAACCTTCAATTGTCATCAAATAAATAACTTTGTGTTTTAAACTACTATATGAAGCCCGGTTTCGTCAGTATTAAAACTAGCTATTCAGATTATTTTACATCGAATTATTTATGTATTAAATATTAATTTGCTAATAAGCCTTTGTCAAGAATATAAGAATACATGGACTAACGCGAGTTTCCATTTCCATGTCAACTTGATTACCATGTCTCAGGCGGGTTTGTTTTCCTTGAGTCTTACTTTTTAGGTAAAAGCTAACAAAGGTGCTGAAAAGAAATGGGTCGTGGTCGAAGTCGGAGTGAAAGTTCTAGCAAAAGTCGTAGTCGTAGCCGCAGTCATAGTCGGAGTCCTAACAGTGGTCATCGAGGCCGTAGTCACAGCAGACGACGTGGTCGTACAAGGAGCCAAAGCCATCATCATGATCGTCGAAGGTAGCATGGTTCTTTTCATATTTCAAGGAAATTTCTGTCTTAAGTAAACCAAAATATCTTAATTACTTACTAGTGGGAGATGTTTACAACTAGCTAGTTTTAATTTATATATATCGTCGAAAACCTTATCAGTGGTATCGATTTTTCGCTATTTAAAAGGTAAACTTTCCTATAATAATACACAGTAATAAACAGTTTAGGATCTAGAAAACACGAATGAATAGTTGAGGGTGGGGAAGACATGGCATAGAAGTTGATGATTTTAGACATATACGAAAAACATTGTCAATTCCAGCAGGTGTAAGCTTTGCTAAGCCCAAAAAAAAGACAAGTAATAAAGTATCGCCGTTCAGTACTGTCAATGAGGGAAAAGATCTGGCTAAGTCTTCTTTTCATACATTTAGACTTAAAATCCAGTGTTTAAGAATAGCTAGCGAGGAACTTCCTTGATCCATACATGTTCTTGCTTCCTTATCTTCTCTGGAGTTCGCTTTTTGTTAAGTGCTTCTAAACAGTGAAATACCCTGAATTTAAGCAAGTAGTATGATCGCATAAATTAGATTCGTCGTTGTTTTTAAGCATTTAGAAATTGATGAAAAATCATTTTAGCAGGAGTCGTTCGAGTGATCGCGAAATGACGGATTTACTGAAACTTTGTTGGAAACCGCTGAAAGATGATTCAAGAAATTTTGATGCATGGACTCATCTTCTGCAATACATCGAGCAACTTGTAAGTCCAGATCATTTAGGTTACATTGTGACCCGTTGTAATTAGATTTGAAGAATTTTTACTTGAAAAAAAGTGGCCATAAAAAAGTAGGCATAAATTTACTCTTGTTAATACTCCATGCTAAAATTCTTAATAAATTTGCCTGACTATTTTATTGAATTCTTTTATGATTTGCGACTCAACTTTTGTCATTCTGTAGAAAGATTTGCTTATAATATTTCTCATATTTTTGAAAATACCCACACTGAGTTATTTCAGGATGAAACCAAAGCGGCTCGTGAAGCATACGATGACTTCTTTAAGAGATATCCATACTGTTACGGATATTGGAGGAAGTATGCTGAATTTGAACGTCGTCATAAACACTACGATCGTTGCAGTGAGGTAGAGTGTAGTGTTGGCAAACGACACTTATCCCTTTACTGTTTTGTAGTGTTTAGCTATCCCTTATCCTGAAACTAGAGTTTCCACAAATGACTTCTTTTGCAAATTAAAATACTGCTATCGCTTATGATAAATAAGGCAGGATTAGGGAGGGAGAAGAAAAGTTATTATGTTTTGCTTGTCTTTATTACTTGGAGCTTTGTAAAGTTAATGAGAGAGGAAAAAGGAAATAGTAAATTTCCTTTTGCTTATTTATTACATCAGGCATGATTAACATTATTAGTTCGAAAATGAAAGGATGTTTTAAGGTTTATGAACGTGGAGTCACAGCCATACCACTGAGTGTTGATCTGTGGCTTCATTACATTGCTTTCGTTAAAGAGATCGTTCAACATCAGGAGAATGCAGTGCAGAAGACCAGACTGTAAGTTTATAACAGTACAACAGTGTTAATGACTCTGCTTCATAATTTTTGAAAACTGATAGAATCGACACGCTTACAGAGTTTTTGATCATGCAATTGAAGCATGCGGTATGGAATTTCGTTCTGATAAGCTATGGGATGAATACATTAACTGGGAGCTGAATAATGGTGAAACTATACGAGTCGGAGCACTTTTTGATCAGATATTAAGCATACCAACTTTGCTTTATAGTAATCATTTTGACAAGTATGTTCTTTCCATGTTGAAGATCACATGACTTCTATTATCTTTGCTGCTACATTTTCCTTTCTGTAATATGACAGAATCTTTTTCTGAGAGGATCTTTTGATATTGTTATGTAGGGGATCTTTTCACTTCATTATACTTTTTTAGACAGAAATAAATTTCTGTTTTCAACTTTTCCTATTGCCTTTTTTCAAACATCTGTTTTGTTTTCAGATATAAGACCTTTGTGAATTCAAACGAGCCTGATCGAGTAGTAAGTCAGGATGAATACAGTGAAATTTTTGCGAAAGTAAGTAGTAGAATTCATTTTAAAAAAAATCCTACTTTGTTAACTATGTCAGAGGTTTTTGTGCGAAATTCATTTCAGGTTGAAGCAGATTTGCGTAATGTGGTTGATGGCGATCTGTTTCTGTTAGAAGATTATGTCGATGATTCCCCACCAGATTACATCCCAGAAAATGGCGAAGAACCACCGAAAAAGGTTTTCACGAGGCGCAAGGTTTTTTTTGATTTGTGGAAGAGTACTAGAACTTTCCTTTTTCTTCACTCAGTATTTTTCATTAAATTAAAATATTTTTTACAGCATTGTGAAGAAGCACTACGTGTTTTACGTGCAGAAATACTCGAACGACGGAATAAAAAATATTTATCAAATGAACAGGAAGTTAGTCGACGTTGGGCATTTGAAGAAAATGTATGTTTGTATTATACTCACGAAATTTTCAAGCAATTTTCACACCAACTCTGTATGTTTTAATTAGTTGTATTTCAGATAAAACGACCATATTTCCATGTAAAACCACTGGAACGCGCCCAATTACGTAATTGGCGTGCTTACCTTGACTTTGAAATTGAGTGTGGTGATATCACACGTATCATAATTCTCTTCGAAAGATGTCTGATCGCCTGTGCTTTGTATGAAGAAATGTGGATTAAGGTAAAATCTACCCCCGATTAGTTCTAATTTAAGCACCAATTTATCCACATACAAATTTCTTCAAAAAATTAACGGTTTCATTCGCATGAATTAAGAATAACTTTAGTGAATATGCTCGTTACTTTCAGTATGCTCGTTACTTGGAGAGTATCGGGGAATCCAGCCGTGCCCGTAGTGTTTTTCGTCGAGCAACTGAAGTACACTTACCTCGCAAACCGAATGTTCATCTTGCCTACAGCGCCTTCGAAGAAAAAAATGGTAATAACTGCAGTTGTGATATTTGTGATATACGAACCGGTGATCTCTTTTTCCGCTCATTCATTCATGTGGTTAAGTTTGATGATAAGCTAAAGTATTATCACCGTCAGCAGAAAACATTCACTTGGTGCTTCACTCAACTAGATGGCAAGTATGGTTTTTAGAAAGTAATTTTAAAAAAGTGGTAGTTTTCAAATGCGGAACGATCAAAGATTAAGTCTTTCTTATCCATTGAAAGGTGAGAAGGGTATCATTTTATCTAAGGTTGTGAAATTTCATCGGACTCGATTTACTCAAGATGCAGTTCTCTTCCCTTTCAAAATTTTTTCCTATATCTTGTGTCCAACCATCTCGATTTTTCTGAAATTTCAAGAAGCCAATGTATTCTTGAATAAGATGGAAAACTTAGCATAATGGTATGAAGTTCGATTAAGTTAGGCGAGACCAGGATCAGAGTTCATTTCGTCATTGTTATGGATTCTTCAAGTCGGGCTTACTTGCATGATAGTTTTTAAATAGAGGGTTAATCTGTTACTTACGTAAGGGTTCTGGAATTCTTTTGAGATCCTGGTTTTTGAGTGGTTATTAGAATTTATATGTACAATTACGAATTTGAGCTAGGTGACGTACTAAAGTGGTATTATCCATTCTTACTGTTTCACAGTTAAAATTGGACTCGAAAAATTGAGTCCTTTATGATATAGGTTTCATGGCGTAAACTTAGCGTGACTTCATATTTCTCTGAGTGTTTATGATGGTAGGACAACGCTTTACTAATTTTCAATTCGGATCTTTTAAAATTGAAGTCTGCGGAGCCTGAATTTGGAAAATGCAATTCATCGAAGTTCGGGCAATTTTATGAATGTGCAGCTTTTATCTCCCAAAGTTTTGAGAAATATTGTTGGAGTAATATGGATCTCTACAGCCAACTCTATAGCATATTTATTCTTTTAGCATGAAGATTTATTGTCCCAAAAATTTCTGAATGAAAGTTTCCGGATTATCGTTTGAATAATGCAGTTTTTGCGAAGATTGGCCCGTCCTCAAATAGATTGAGTGTTGGTAGATTTAAACAAAAACAGTGCATCATTCATCCAGACAAGTGCCTGGAACGGATTAAATTGATTCTCCGTTCTAACCAGTTTTTGAATTACTTTATAGGAGGAAATGGTCAAAATAAAGGAATAGACTCATCAAAATCACATCAAGTATTAGTTCGTTTGATACTGCTGGGAATGAAAGTAGATTAATTTTGCACCCTCACAATGCGATGCCAAATAATTTTTGAAATTGGTTCACGGCGTCGAGATAAAGTTGGAAAAATATGCAAACCTCTCCATGTTGTGAAATTTCAACTTTTCTAAATTTCTTGAGGAAAATGCTTGCTTATCTTGTTTACAGCACAAGTTTTCGAATTTTCTGTGCTGAAAAATTGAGAGGAACAGAAGGAAGGTATTTAACGCTGTTGCGTTTCAACTAGGCATAGCCATTGAGTTGTTTACTGCATTTGTTGATTAAGAATTACCTTTTTTTATTAAACTGCAGGTTTTGCTGATGAAGCCTTTTTTTCTTAATACGCGTATTCTTTCGAGTGCATATTCAATGAAGATAATAAAATTAAATTTGTCAAATACGTTCAAATAGGTTGAAGTATAGGAGATTGTTCTGTAAAATAAGGAGTAATTTTTCGGCAGACTTTTCCCACCATGCAATTACTAAACTCTTTTGACGACGGTGACAACTTATATAACTGTTACAGGTGATTTTGAGAAAGCCAATTCGATTTTGGCAAATTTTGATCATCGCTATCCAGGATATGCTGTTATTGCACTGCGTCGGATTGGAATTGAGCGGCGTTTTGCAATGAGACAAACAGGAGATAGGCTAGTTATCTGTAATGGTACATTGAATTTTAGATTTTATTGAAATTAAAAGGTAGTTCGAAGGTACAGGTTACTTATTTTGATTTTCAGAGATATTTGTAATGTTTTAAGAATTTTTCTTTTTTTAAAATTAAACTGCCAAGTAATTGGAAAAATTCTTACAGGGATTCTCCCGACTATTCTTCTGTGATTTCACGCTTTGAGCGTCTCATACACGATTCACGTACTCCACGTAAATTGTCTGCATTTTATGCCCTGAAACTAGCAAGATTTCATGCCAAAACACGAAATGATCGCAAGCTTGCTGAAAAAATCATCAGAGATGCAATAAATCGTGATAAGGTAAGTGGAACGTTGGCAAATCATTACATTATCATGTACAGCTTTATCATATTCTTATCATGAATAGCATAGTATTGTCATTTATAGTATTATAATGTTTTCCTCTCCTCTACATTTTCCCATCCAGAACTTTTCGATGGAAATAGTACAAAAAAATGCATGTATCGTTTTAGAGCAATCCACAACTCTACTTGGCGTTGGTTGACTTGGCCTATACGGCACCAATATTCAATGAACGAAGTGTGATCGAAGCACTGAATGAAGTTCTAGAAAGTGACCAGCTTTCCGATGAAGATAAATTGCGTTTTTCACAGAGAAAGTTGGATTTTTTGGAGGATTTGGGAACAGACGTTGAAGCGTTGGTTACTATACTCTTGATTTCGTATAATGTTTATGTATTATAGAAATTATACACATCAATAAGAAATCAATTCTTTTAATTAGAGGCGTCAGAAAATTTAGTTGAGGCATAATTTTTAAATATTTTTCCCTTACTTATTCTTTAAAAATTTCACAATGGCTGTTAGATTTCAATTCATAGTTTTGCGATATATGTCATTAATTTTATTATCACATTTTAACTTCACTTTAATTGTTTCAATTTTAACAAAAAAAGATTGCAAGAAAAATAAGTAAAACTTATTTCTTTTTGTTTATTTCCTTATATTTTTTTTACAGCCTTACCATTTCTAGCTTTCTTTTCAATCTAATTATTCTAGCTTTATTTATTTTCAACTTTTTCTTTATTTCCTTATGATTTTTTCTCCTAATTTCAACATTTTTAGCTTTCTTTTTGATTGTCTTAGTATAATTTTCTATCTAAATACATATCATTGATATCTTCATCAATAAAGTAGCTTAATAAGCGATATCTAAATACATATCACTGATGTCTTCATCAATAAAGTAACTTAATAAGCGAATGCTTATCCGATAGTATTGTCTGATGGGTCCTACTTTTTTGTCTTTAATTGAAAATTTACGGCCTTATTATTGGCAGGAGAATCTCTACATAAAAAATATGAAGGACTTTTGATTTTTTGATGAATTTCTGACAAGATAAGGTCCTTGAAAATTGATTGGTTTTCAACGAGATAAGGTTTCCGGAAATCGATTTCATGTTCTTGTTTTAGTCTCCAGAAACACCTCGAATATCACACGCAACTTCAAAAAAGTATTGAGAATGTTGCTGTGCCGAACAAAAGAGCAGCTGATATGAGAAGTTCTGGGTAAGCTATTACTCTCTTTATTACTTCTTTCATTAACAAGGTTTCATCGTTCAAACTGGACATCACAAATTTTCAAACTCACAAATGCCATCAGCATCAACAGACTTAGTCCACTCATTTTCAGTGACCCACTTGACAAAAAGATGCGAACAGTTGCGTGTTACTCGGCTTATCCAGCTCACCAACAACAGCAGTACTATGCAGGTGCATCTAACACAGATAACGGTAAGTCATAACGTCTAGATAGAAGAGCTTGATTTAGAGAATAGCTCGAGAAGGTCACGAATTGCTTTTGAAACATACGAGTGTTCCGAAATGTGATGCTGATGCAAGATTTGTAACTAAAGCAGTAACACTGAATCTTTTCAGATATGTGATAAATTTCATTGCTTTCGGAGTGATTTGCGACCTTCATAACATTTTAGAGCAATGTTAATCTCGGATTTGGGAGTGCGCATATATGCCAGTAGCGCCACCTTATTGAGACCTATATTCTGTTTTTTATTTGAAAGCGTTAATTTAATTAAAAGAAGGAAATGAGTAATAAAGTCACTTTAGTGAAATGGGAGATTGATTTTCTCAAAGTTGCGTTAATTTAAAGGAGTGACAGCAGTAGGAGCAGCATATGCAGCAATACCAGCAGCTACAGCTGGCCAGCAGCAACCACCGATATCCAATACAACCCAGTACTATTATCCTGGACAGCAGCAACACCAACCAGCAATAGTTCAACCGGTTCCTGTTTTAACAACGATTCAGCCAAGTTATGTTCAGCAGTAATATTTTTTAAAAATATTCTAATTCCTTGAAAATTATTTCTGTCAAATATAAATTTAAAAATTTTGAGAAATCATTAGAATTAGGAAGTATCAATATAATTTCGGGACTTTATCACACCCCTCAACCATATAAGTGATTTTTTTTATAATAACAATTTCTCAGCAGGCATTCACTTTCATATTATTTCTAATCTGTATTCAGTGGGAGCTTGCCATTTTTCTGAATTTTTCAATATCAATATTTTGTTGCTTTTCACAAAGTTATTCAATTGTTGATCGTGTATGATTCAGTGTTCATTTTCGACTAGATAATTTGTGAAAGGGGACAGTTTTATGATTTCATCAGCTTTTGGAAAAATTCCTCGAAAGTTTTTGTACTTTGTTTAATAGTGTATGCCACCTAAATTATATATATGAAATTCATCATTTTATTAATTTTAAAAGTGATGCTACTTTATATTTCACCATTAATACATAAATTCTATTTCCAATTTTCAATAGGAAATTAAATCATTGTTATTGTTTGGTGATACTTTATTGTTATGCTATTTGGCAGCTGGATTTGAAAATTTTCTTCGCATTTTCTACTTTTTGTAATTTAATTTTGTTTTGATCCTCAGTCAATGCATATTTGCGGTTCTCAGTGTGTATTTGCTTATTAATCGGAGTTTTAATGATAAAACATTCGTATTCTTTTCAGTTTTGAAATGTATTGATTGTTCCATAGTGTGCAACAAAGGAGCAGGCCTGAACAACACCATCTCTAAAACTGCACAGGGCTAGTTAAGGGACGTAGTCAAGGGGTGCAAACTTACGTGTCTGTGAATACGGCATGAAAGTGGATGCCAAGCATTGTACTTAACAGATATGTTGATTAAAGGAAAATAATGATTTGGGCAGGCAATGCATACAAATTTCACAATTATTGGAATGGAATCAAAAGTTTGATTCATTATATTAAAGTTTTTTCCTCTTGATATGAATTTCAAGATCATTTAACCATTTGGTTTTCGTTTCAAAAGTTTCTGGTTACGGATTTTCGGACCAGATTTGATTTTGAAATTCCTTTCTTTCTTTAATTCCTAAATTTACGAAATTCAAGAAAGGCTATAAACACATTAACATTAACACACGGAAAAAATATAACCTTGATGATGCTGGAGCTTTCCCTTTCCATTATTGTCCTGTGAGACTTCAAATAATTTGTTTAAAAAGCCAACGGCTTAAGAGATCCCAAGGAAGACTTGGTTATTTAGGCTACCGATAATTTTATCGAAGCGGACTCATGGATGGTTATAATTCAAATCACTCGTTAAATATTCTAGTACTGTTTAAAATGAACGTTGGTACTATAACCAGAGAGACTCGACACTGAAAGATAAGTTTTTAACAGTTAAGATTTTTTTTCATACAGAACTTCATACAATTCAAAGAATGCTGTTGGTGATTCAAGATTTGTCTTCGAAAGTCATGATTGTTATAAATCTGATTGAGATTTGAATCACTTACTGAGCATGTCGGGAGCGAGGTGTAAAGAGCAAATTCTCGGGCCTATAAAAGCTGAAGTTTCGAGGCAAGCTGCAAGTTAAAACCTTGAAATATTTTACACTGAGATAAAAAAGAGAAGTCAGAGAGTATATAAATTAATTAGAGTGTGCGAAACATAATTTGCCGTAAGGATCTAATTAGTCATTACGCTACTAGTTGGTTCAATGTGGAAGGGAAATTCTTTGTTTAAATCAACAATGCGAATTAGATTAGCGATGATGATGAAAAAACGACTCACATATTTGCTTTTCCCGTAGATATGAATAGAGCAGTTTTTTGATGTTTTTGAATACGTTTCAATTAATTTCTAATATTTTTCATTCATCATCCAAAAAAGGATTTGGAATTTAACCGTGACATTTGAAGAGTCTAAAGTGTAATTTAGTATAATTTAAGGAAATGTTTATTCAGAAATAAATTAGCGCTATTAAGCAAAGTGTGGAAAAACCCAATTTTTCTACAAGCAGTATAAGAATATTTATTTGATGGCATGAAGAAAAAATTTGGAATTGAAGGGATTAAAATGAAAGCTGTAAATGTCCGATAAATAAATGGAGAATGCTGTACGGGTATTTCCCGCAAAAATATTAACCATTAATTTTTGATTCTTTATTATATCTTAAATAGTTTACGGATTTGTCGAGATTTATTATAACTTGACTTCCAAGAAATAGAATTCCTCTTTACTGTTATCTTAACCTTGTTACTGTTACTTAGCTTTATCTTTCTAATCTAAAGAAAAGCTTGACTATAGAGCAAAACCTAGAACAATGAAGAATAGCATCAGTGCTAGAAAAAAAATACATTAGAGAAAAACCGGAGAGATCCGAAAAGGGAAAAATCAATATTAAATATTGAAGAAAAGATACCTGAAAGCGATGTGCTAATGTTCGAGGCAAATACACCTAAATGAGTTCTTAAAACCATAAAATGAATTATCGAATACTTTTAATGATCATTAATCTGTAACATTGGTTTTGGTTAATTGATTGCGTCTACATTAACCATCACTTACAAGTAATAGTCATAAGTTTTTGCACTAAACAATATAAATGCAAGTAACAATTTTGATAATGATTATCATAATAATGGCCACAGTAAAGAAACATTTCATATGTTAGAAATTCAAGCTTTACTTTTTGAACTGATATTGAAGTAACATTTCTTTGGAATAAGAAGTATGAGAAAACTTTTCATATCAACTGCAAACGGATGAAATAATATAACTTCCTAAAACAATAAATTGAATTCTTCTATATCTCATTCTGAGTTTGATTACTTCCATCTGTCTAAATTACATCCATCCTAATTCAAGCGCAAACTAATTGTTGACTTTTTCAATGTCGCTGAAGATCTTGAAACTTATGTTTGATCAGTGATAATGTTTCCAGGCTTTCCAGACTGTGGACAACTAGGGCTATAGTATTTGTGTGACACTTTCTATTCATTCCTACCAGTTACCCATACTACTTGTTTTTATATTGTGGAGCAATTTGCGCAATTATCCACCGTTCGCAATTTATTGACTCATTTTCCAAACAGTATTCTTTGAGGGAAAAAATAATTCGCTACGAATTGATTATTTCTCACACATAAGGCAGTAAGTATCCATTTCTTTCCGACAAATAATAATTGTGCGCAAAGAACCACGACTATGAACCTTTTCCGGATAGAACAAAGTCCCTCCGTCCTCAAAATGTCCTTTGAAATATTTCATTATGAAGGACTCATTCAGAATCTTCATACTTTTTAATGTCTTTTCTAGGGTTTTTTAATCATTCAAAAAAAAATTATTAATTATGCCAAACTTCAACAAATTTAGCAGAAAATCGGAACTTATTGCCATACTGATTGAACAATAGAAAATACATTTTAAAAGGATGTCAAAGTTATTCTTACATTCATCAAAAAGAGGAAGTAAGGAATAAAACTTATTAAGTTTAACGAAGAAATTTCCAATCCATCAAGGAACATTTGTGGGCAGTTTTTTCTTGTAAAATGATTGCTGTTAGAAATTTTGTTTATTAATATTTCAGAATGTAGCTTCAAATGACATCTATGTATCATCTCTAAATTTGATCATTATCCGTAACGACAACCTTTCCACATTTTGTCAACACCGCTTCATTTGTGTTTAAGGAACACCTCCTTAGCAACCAAATTCAAATGGCCAATCTATCAGTGATTCGTTGACCGGTTTCCATGGAGAATAAAAAGGTTCTCCGTACAATATCGCTTGTGGGAATCTATTCTCATGCTTATTTTGAACTAAAAACAGTGCTTCGTTATTGATTTTAAAACTGTGTTTAACATTTCAGAATCATTTAATACCAGAAAATTTAAACTATCAGATTATTAGGCCTTTGGAAGCTAAAATCTCGAATCATGACTTCGGGAGACCTAGAGGAAGGTAAAAGATAATTTAAAACTAGCAAAGACTACGTAAGTCAAATTATCGGTGGTTAAACCGGTTGGTGGATTAATCAAAAGGGCCTCGAAAACTGAGATTTTAGACTTGTTCTTTCTTCCAGGAAAAGAAATAGAATGACGCAGATGCTGTTCTGTGTCTGTCAAAATCATATCTCAGTGGTTCACTCCTCTTTCAAAACATTTCATTCCTATAAAGAAAATGCTAGTTTTCAACACAAATTTACATTGCTACTTATCCTAGAGTAAGGTCAATTCATTTTGTGTTTTCCATCTTACTTGCTAGCATTTTCAACTTTTTCCCTCCCTTCTGCAATGACCTCTTCTTCCCGCTTCTCCATAGACCGGATTAATTATGGGAAATCCTTTCTTAGACCATTTTTCTTTGGTTTTTGTATTTGAGTCGTTTTCGGAATCAGAGACTCTAAGTTTTATCAAATTTAATTTGTAAGTATAATCCATCTTTTTTTCCGATGTCATAAAATATAATATTGGCATTTTGTTCATATTTTAGAAAAAAAAAATTATTCGAAGGTTTTATTACAAAATTTCTGAGTTATAGAACAATTCAAAATCTCCCATTAGTCTCATTATGGATTTGTAGAAATCACATCAATAGTTTTAGGTATCATTCTAAATTCAAATTCATTTTAAATGAGCATGTAAGCAAATTTCTCGTACTTCTATGTTTAGGTAAACGTACGATATGCTTCAGTTATGCAATAATGCTCAAGAAGAGCAAGAGAAAGAAGAATGGTTTTGGAAGGAACCACTTGGAGCATGGATCAAGTTAGTGTTATAATTAGCTATTATGAGTGGTTAATTTTGCAATAAGACCTGTTCAATTTCTTTTTTTACTTTTGAAATTTCACCTTTAAGTTTTACCAAAGTTAGTTTGTGGAAATTATAAAAGTTAATTTTGTGATTACCGGAAATAATTGCCGGTTAAAACAAAATCTTTCCTTCTAAAAATTTTTGCCTTATAGAATCATTCAAAATCATTTGTTGAAAAATTTCCGATAACAAACTTCAAATATGAGAGTAAATGATACTTAAATTGGAACATTTTTAAAATAAGAAAAAAAAATGGAGCATTTTTTAAATTGGAACAATCGTTTTAGAGATTGTATTATTGGATCGGATGCGTTACTTCCTGAAGCAGCATGGCGAACGGAAACATATCGCGGACGTGCTCTACGATTTCCGGAGCTCTGCGACGGTTTCGTTTTCAGTCTTCTCTTCGTTTTCGTGTTAGCTTTACAACTTGTTTTTTTTTTTTTTTTTTAACTAATCCTCTTTGATTTGTTATATTTGCAAAGGAATATTGCTAAGAATTTTGAATTTTGTGGGAGACAATTATCACATTGTCCACTTTCCCGTTTGGAGTAGTGTCCACTCCCTCACTTAACATTGATTTCTTCGAGGTTTTCTTGAGTTGGAAGCCCTTCTGTTGCAAATACACACTTGACCTCACTTATTTGGTACCTACTGAAAATAACCGCAATAAAATTAACAGCCGAAAGACTTCTTGACATGCTTTGAATAGTTATTGCAATTACCCTTTCAAAAGCCATTAACTATCTATTAAACGAAAATTTTTAATTTTAAATGACTTCATTTCGTATTTCGGTGTGCTCTGGGGAAGGTATGACAGATTTTTGAGATGGGAAGACAATCAACAGATTTGTGGCCTATAAAAAAAAAGACAAAAAAATAAATTTAAATGAAAGATATCCAAATTTAAATAAATGAAAGGTAACGACGTTGCAGGGTGCCAGACACATTAAATTTAATAATAATGCGTGATGGCGAAAATTTGCTCTCAGATACAACAACCAGCTTGAAAAGACTTTCAATATTGCTAGAAAATATTCGGAAGTTTTATCGAGTAAGTCCTCTAAGCAAGCATCTAGGCAGAAATTTAAATTTAAATTTCAACAACAAGTTACTTCTTGTTCTTCAGCACTACTTCAATCTTCCATCTCCGGATTTATTAAACTGTAAATAATGGATATCAGTATTCCAAATCCATCCAGAACAATCAGTCTGACGGGGAATTAGAAGTTAGATAAACAATCAAAAAGAGAAAATTTTTCATAACTACCTTTAAAATACATAACTTCCCTTGTTTGTCAACGAAAGTAACCGTCGTATCTAAAATTTACCCACTAGTAATAGAACATGATCAGTGAAGCGTTACAAAGTTTCTAATTAACTAATTAATTAACATTATGGGAATAGATACAACTTCAGAATTAATCTTGATTTATTCGGATCATATGTAATTGTTTGTTTACTCAACCAACTTATTTTTACGTTGTCTGCATTTAAGGAGTTATAAAGTTTGTGTTTATCTGCCGGAAGATCTGAAGATTGATTTACAAAAAGAGCAGTGAAGATGATGTGAATGATAACGACTACTTATCATTCTTCTTTTATATCCTATGGGTCCTTTCTATACATTATCATTTATAGAAGCATAATTCTCCAACAATTATATGAAGGAAATTGAGAGAATTTGACATTTCCGAAGATTTTCCAAAGTTATTCCAACTTTTCAACTTTCTACTTCTATTCAAAATTAGCTCTTCTGAAAAAAATTGAAAGAGCAGTTTCTTTTTCACAAAAATTAGTAAAATGATTCTGTAAATTGGTCTATAAAGAAGAAAGAATTGAATTATTTTATAACGAAATCTATTTTTGTTACTAACTTTATTGAGACTTTTTTAAGAAATTTGTTTACAACACTTTTATCCTGAATCTTTCAAAATATATACTTCAATTATAACCAGTTTTTTTTCTCAATTATTATGAATTCTTATGAGTCATGTTGCAGTGATTCCAGTTTTTTATTATACTGGAATGATGCACTCGGCCGGTTGATTCATGAAAATATTATTAGTTTTAGCGCGGAGAAAAAAAGGAAATGTGAAAATGAAAAAAGGATATTTTAAAAGTTTATTTTATTCACTTTATTTATAATTGCATGTTTCCCATTTCTCCATTTGATAGAAAATGAATACATATCAAATGAAGAAGATATGATCAGACAGAAGACATGTCTCGGGATTAATCATTTCTGCAACATTTCCTTTTAACTATCACGTTAAGACAAAAACGTGATAAGTCTCAACGTCATAAAACGTCGATTATTTCTGTTGACTGATTTGTCATCGCTATGGCCAAAATTCAATACTATGCTCTTTTCAATAATATCAGTGATATTTTTAAATGAATTCATTAATTAACCAACGTCTAAATATTTATATTATTCTGCAGGGGAAACTAAATTTTTCCCGCAAAAAAAACACAAATTAAAACACAAAATGCGAATCTCAGTAAAATATCCACCAAGAAAATACGAAAAGAGGATAATTTCTGCTCAAACTTAATATTTTTATGGTCAGCGAGTGTTCCATCAATAATCAGTGCCTCTTCTAATGCAAAACGATTGAAGTATGACAAATGACAATAGTAATATTTATTTAGTACAATTATAAATAGTCCTTCTTTCTCTCTTTTTATTTCGATGGATGTTAGTAAACAATGAAACAACATAAGTAAGACAACTGATGTATATGCATTTCCAACCTAAATTAAAACGTCCTTATTGCGTTCAACTTTTACCCAGAATCTTAAGTCTTGGAGCATTTACGAGTTTCACATTTACATATGCTATAAATTTAATCTTCAAAATCTCAGATTCCTAGTTCCCTATTCATCTCAAAATCAATAAGCTATTTTATAGATGGGAAACTTATCCGGGTCACAACATTTACCTTCCTGTTAGATCCGAAGTTAGTTCCTAGACATTCGCCAGCTATTATGCATAAAAGGTTCCGAATTCCTAGTTACCTCATATGAATGTATCCCAAGAAAAATGTCTAAAATCATTAGTCTTTTCAAATTTTAGAGTGAAATTTACTTTGAGAATCGCTCCATAATGATAATCGTATTGACCTTTTGCAAACAATTTACGACTGCAAAATCACCAGCTTCAATTTACACCAGTTAGTTTAATTTTATCTCTTATCTATTTCCCTTCCAGTAATTGATAATGCTTAACTGATTCCATTCACTTATTCAACATAACTAAGAAATTTGTAGAAAATTTTATAGACATAAAGCACTTTAATCTGAAATAGGTGATCACTCTAAAAGTTTACTTATGGTAAATTTGTATGAATACGGCAAGCCTAATTTGAATAAAAGGTTAATATTTCATCAACAATGGAATGTCTATGGTACTGCGAAGGGCTGCACTTACCTAACGATCTTCTTCTTTCCCTAGCACCCTTAATGGATTGTTGTTGTCATACACGACACGGGAACTAACAAGGATGGCCTTGCAGTTTGACCGATTTCACACTACCCTATTCATGGTCATGCCATTTCCAAAATAATTCTACCGAAAAGTTTGATATATAAATATTCACACCTACTTTATTATTTTAATCTGTCCAGTTGCTATTCGAATTAATATTGTTTGTTTAATTACTGGTCAGGAATTTCGTAATTTAACTTCACCCTTTAATATTTCCACACAATTAGCATCATTTTGATGAAGCAAGAATAAAGTTATTTCATACTTTTATGGTTAGTTAACCCATTAAAAATTGTGGTTGTTGTACAGGAAACAGTGAAAAATCAATTAATGGTACCAAAAAAAAATGTTAGTACTGTTAATTAAGTTAATACTAAAACACCCACAAATAAACAAATTGATCTCATTATTTGTTCCTTTTGCTTCATTTATATAATTATGACTATATCATTGCAGTTCCGTTCCTTTCTTCAACTGTCATCTGATTAGATTACATGAATGAGACAAATCATTTCATAATTCATAACGAAAACTTTTGTTTATGCAGAAGTCCTAAGCATTGTGCTGGTGTCAAGCAAGACTTGCATATCTAATAAAATGAGGTGTGAATAAATTGGATATAACTGCCAGTGGTAGCATTCCAACGAACTTCAAGTCAAATATTACAATGGAGACCTTTAGTTAGCTATTTTAAAAAAATATTTCATAGAGTCTTACTCTCCTTAGAAAATAAAAAGTAACCTAGGTCAATAAATGCCCAAAGGATCTAAATACATCATTTACCACTATCGTTGTTTCTTTTTCATTAAGCTAGAATTAATGAATTATTTATACTAAATATTAACTCAAAAGAACTTAAGTTTCATTATGCACTTCAAACACATTTGCAAACTTCCGACAACCAATCAATTCTAAAATGGATTTCTCGAGAATTTCACTGATATAAACTGCTCAAATTTACAGCTAAAAATTAATAGAACAAACATTGTTACATTTGATATCGTTGAAATGATAATATTTCAAGTATTGGAATAACAATCCAAGTAAAATAATGCGAACATGGAGGGCATAGGTTAAATTCTACGAGTAACTTTCGTTGTAAGCAGTTCAATGGCAGTTTGAAATGTTTAGAATGAAGAAGGACAAATTAAAAACCGTCATCCATTAAGAACAATTTGGGTGGTACAGAAAATGAATTAGATTAAAAAAAAAAAAGAAAAAAACATAACATTACAATTCCTTTACAATCGAATGAATGGTACCATTATAAATTTTGTTATACATTGCAGAAGCAATTAAACAAATTGATTGTGATGCCGCTACCGGATCTGCTGACCATCGTACGGAACCCGTATCCCGGTTCGTTTCTTTTTCTCCTCTTCTTACTTAATGCTTCATTATTGTGCTCCTTTGTTTTTTTCCCTAATGATATGATCATTCATCAGGACTGTTACGACGTTTAGTACCGGTATTTCATGATTATATATCATAATTTCCCGAAAAAAGTTATGGTATCACTTGTCATTCCTCTCTGTGCTCATAGTATCAATTATTCCGCTTAGTTATTTTCCTCTAATTATATGATTAGTTTCGAAAGAACTGAAGAATTTAATTTTCTTTTTTTCTTGAAACTCTCCCCTATAGTACCTTAATTGCTATGCTATTTCGATTTGATAATCAGTTAATTCGTAATGTGACAATCTCTTAATATTCGTCATAACAAGTAAAGCTGCGTTAGGTTCTTTTGTCATAAATCATTCATCTTCAGTTGTAAAATATCAACCTTACAAGCCCCCCATGTACATGATTCACGCATGTGTAATCTTGATAACAAAGGTATTTTCTTTTTAAGGATACGATTATTGTAAATATAGTATTAAATAATGTCAAAATTTTATAAAAATTAAGTTTTTGCTTATTGCAATCAAAAATTTTAATTTCAAGCTTAAATTAAGCTATCACTAATCTTAATGAGAGCGGTAAATTTCAAACACAGCTGCATATATTTCCTCGCAAGTATTGCAGTATATATGGAATGATATATAAGCGGTGCTTTGGTAGATGAAAAAGTTATTTTAACTGTTAAAGTGTACGTAATAAAGAATTGGAGATAAAGTACCTTTTGAAAGCGAAGGAGGGAAAAAGAGAGAAAGTTCAACCGTTGTAAATGCTCATCTTTTAAAATTTGCTTCTTTCATTCGCATTATTACATATTTTATCACCATATGAATGTTTGGTATTAGGTCTAATAACCGATCGTTGTTGAACAGTTGTTGAAACAATTGCGCAGAGGTGAAAAAGAAATCTTATGTGGGATGATGATATCCGATATGTGACACTGAAATATATTCCGATATCGGACTATACCTATCCAATAAATCATTGCAAATATTCTGATCTTTTATAACCAAGCTTGCTATTTAAGGGATTGTAAAACAGAAGGAACAGTAATGAGACATGTAGGAGTTATGTGCTTAAATTTGCTCCCTTTTTCAAGTAATTTCTAAAAAGTCAAACTCCATGCTTTGCAGTCTCATGGGATCAAAAGTGATAGTTTCCATCCAGAGAGAATCAACGAATTTCGTTTAAACTAATTAGAAGATCTGCCCACTATAAAGAAGGAACATATCAAGCAGTTTTCCAGGGGAAGCAGCTGCTTAAGCTTTATTCGTCGTTAATTTCGTTGGGCAATTGGGTTTTTCTTAGTAAGTGCTTTCTTCTGCTTGACAAGTTTTAGCGGAAATAAGTAATATTCGTTTGGTGATAGTCTGTGATATCTTAATGCATTGAAAAAATCGGGAGGAAGGCAATAATGTCGTGACCCTGGCGAATTGAAAAAGTTCACCGTACAAAGCACCTAACCTTCCTTTCATCTATTGTTTGGCTTCATTTGCATATACTGGAGTGGGATCAGTTATTCGGTTGCCGCCTGCAGCTTACCTCTATATTTACTCGGATATAGTTTGCTTTTTCAAGGTCACCTGTCATATCACTTTCTCATTAGATTTTGCTTCCTTGGATGACCACCTTCGAGTAATAATATGTATTAATTATTTGCTTATTTAAGATTGCTTATTTATTTAAAAAGATTGCTTATTTAATTATTCATTTATTAAAATTATTTATTAAAACTTATTTAATTACTTATTTATTAAAAAGATTGCTCATTTAATTTCCAGGCGAAGATCTCAAAATCTCTTTGCATCATTCCTTTAAACCATCTAACAAATTATGGATTGTTGTCTTAATTTAACTACGATAATTCTTTTTAGAAATCAAATGTTTGTTTATGCATATTTTTCTTATGTGATTGAAAGCAAACATCTACAAAGATATCAATAATTTCTGAGCATGTTTACTCATTGAAAGTGTTCACGAATGGACATTTGCCAAATTATCAATTCATTTATTTGGTTATATATTTTTTATCAAATTGCTTGCTCATATGGATGTATCTACGCTTCATAGATACATACATATCATATGATATGATCATCACTTTGATAATCCTATTTTAACATTTCTGAAGTTTGTGAATTTATTTGGCCAACAGATATAAACAATGTGAACCATAAATTTGTTTAGCATTTATACACACTTCGATCATCTTCTTGTCTCTTTTGTTACACTCCGTCATCGCCTTCCTTCCTCATTTTCGTTCATAAATATGGTATGTTAATGCAACACGCAAATATATTCAACCATTTCGAAGAGTGTATGACATCAACTCTTCCTTAACCCTATTTCACAGGCCACGACAATTGTGATAAACAAAATTCATTCATTTTTTTATCATATCGGTCTCAACTATCCTTCTCTTCAAGAGGCTAATGAAATCTTTGGCATACACTTCCTTACCTTCTTTTACTGTTTTGTTTTTATACAAATAAGAGTTGAACTTTCCTGTCGTCTTTATTCTGCGTTGGCGACAATCAGTCTGTGTTATAAATTGTTTCTTTTCTGAAATTTTTTGCATTTTCAATTCGTATAATAACAATAAATTTCATTTTCTCTAAGATTATTGTAATTCAGTTTTGTAAATAGATAAATGAACTTTTGAGGAATTACAGGGTTATGAAGACCGACTAGAAGAATTAAAGAAATATCGTCCGATTGTATATAGGAATTTTGTAGTAAAGATATCGAATTGTATCGTGATGAGATGCAAAGAGGAGTAGAGACGGAGAGGGTAAATGGACTTGTTGTCCACCACTGATCTCAAACATCGTTGTCGCCTGTAATCATATCACCGCGTCATATTTAAATCATGCATTAGTTTCTATATTTAATTATTACTTTCATTCAAAGTATCGCTAGATTCTTCACTACTTCATTTCCTCCTGTTCTTTCTGTCCACTTCATTATGGTCACATTTATTCAATAATTTTCACAACTCCACTGACAATTTCAACTCCATTACATCCGAGCTTACACCTTATGTTATAGTTGCCGATATACGTCGAAGGACTTGGCCAGTTAGTTCATTGCAACTTTCAACGTTTCATTCTTCTTCATATAAACGCTAAAAGATTTCTCGTTCATTAACCATGGCATTTGTTTGACATGAAATGAGTAGACCGTTTAAATTTTGTTTCATGCACTCATAAAATTTGAACTTACTAATTTTCTTGTTTTTCATACCATTCTGAAGAAGAAACAATAAGTTTCCATTGAACCATAGCTCAATAATGACCAAAATGATAGCTTAAAATTATTTAAGCAACAATGTCATCTTTTCATTGACACTTGGCAAAGTGAAGATACGAGGCATCGTTTGGTAGAAATAATATGAGTGATAAGTTTCAACATCCCATAAGTGTACCAATGGCGAAGGACAAGGAATTCCAATAGATCAGCTATTACGTAAAACCTTCGATAAGTAATAAACTACAATAGCGCTCATCTGTAGTAGGAGTAGAAGAGACTAATTGTAAACATGCCAATATGAGAGTATCAATATGGTCCATCCCGTCTAATATCACAATCCCTGCTGCGATAATTTGGATCGGAAGGTATAAGAGCTATCGGCTGTTTGCTTTACATTGCTTGTTCAGATAAATCAGCACTCCTCTTCCCTTATCCTGCTAATTATACAAAAACTTTTCCAAAACAAACGTTAACCTTTAACATCACTCATTTTCTCAATAAACGGTTATACTGTCATTCATTTCATCCAATATGTCATCATTGAAGGTTTGTAAATTATTTTTTAATATATTATTCAAATATTTTCATTCATTTTATCTTTGATTATTCGAAAAAAAGGTAGAAAAGGCCAAGGAATGCTAGGGAATTTTGATGATGAAATATCTCAATTGGTAACGTTTACGTTTAAAATATATGAAAAGTATCGGAACAAAGCTGATATAATTTCTTCGTTACTTCTGATACACAAGAATTTTGAATTTGGATTCTGGACAAAGTTACCATGTTGTGATTCCTGAATCTTAGAAAGGAAATAAAGTCTGATGAATATGCAAAGGATCACATAAGTCTGAAATGACTAAGTACAGCTGTCTATCTTTGTAATTCAACTTGGATACGCAAAAGTGGATGGCAGAAGACCATGATTAGCTTTTTGTTGGCTTTCTGATTGGCTTTTTGTGTCAAATCACCAATAAGGCGCAGTCAGTCCAGAATATGAAAGCATTTTCGTTTTCCTTTATTTCATCCTCGACGAGAGTTATTGGACTAAGTCCAAATATACTTGGAAACATTT
This sequence comes from Loa loa, assembly GCF_000183805.2. NCBI lineage: Eukaryota > Metazoa > Nematoda > Chromadorea > Rhabditida > Onchocercidae > Loa > Loa loa. The sequence continues at coordinate 839,753 of NW_018108181.1, read as the reverse complement.
CATTTGGAAATAATGCTAATCTTTCTGGACAGCCTGCAAGGGAGCCTATAGGATCAGTATTGGGAGAGGATAGGACCAATATTGGAAAGATATCAGTGGAATAAAATTTTCATTTAATATTTGAAGTGCTTTATGAATTGAATTACTAGTTTGGTTCCCAACAGAGAATGTGCTTTTACAGCTTATCACTTATTTTTAAAGAGAAGTCAATTTTATCAGGACTTCTTGAAAATTGTTAAACCTGCTATGGATTCTCTCCCATTCATCCACTGAAGTTAATTTATTTCAGTAATAAATGAAATTTCTTCCTTTCTCTCTCTCTTTTTCCAATGGCTTTTTTTTATGCCTACGAGCCAAGAACATCAGTACCGTTGTGTCCACTGATCTGATCTTCGATCAGGCATTTGCATAGAAAGAAATCGACAATATTTTTGCCTGCTTTTGCAATTGCTAAAATAAATCAGTTCAGTCAGTTGTTGATCCAATCTTCCAATCTTTCTCTTTCTTCTATCCTTCGAAAAAATGATTTTTACCACGGGAAGAATGAGATTAACATTTTTTGATTGTTCAACTGGTTTCTTCTCACTCTTCAACTCTATTCTTTTCAATTCCATTTTTTTTTACTCTCAGCGAAATTTCTATGCGAACCATTTTTTGGTATCATTTACGACGGGGCATAACATCTGTATAAATTGTGCTGTATTGATGACTCGAATAGATACATCAAATAACGAAAGAAAAATGTACCTTCTTTTCTCAGTTTTGATGTTATATTTTAGCTTCTTAGTTTTTCTTTTTTTTTAAAGTTTTTTTTTTGTTGTTGTTTTATTTATCTTTTTTTTCTGATTACGGTAAAAGTCCATTACTATTATATCAATTTCCAACTTCTACTAAGAATGCTCAGAATTTTGCCAGAGTTTTGCAAATGTAACTAATATGCAATTATATTTCACATTTAAATTAAAATTTAAATCTATTTTTGAATACCTTTCAATCGTTAGCGGATATTTGGATGCAAATCATAAAACCAGAAGTGCCATGGTGACGTGACGTGCAGATACGTGTCTGCACGCAATACACGAACTATGAGGAAATACATTCCACGTAGATTTCTGTTTATTCGATGTAAACTAAACGAATCGGTCTGATAGGATTACTACTAAAACTGTTGCAGATGGTTGCAAAGCGGATGTAAACAACGTGTTGTTGTTATTGTTGGGATGTGCAGTACAGGGCGAACAGCGTGGTAAATTCATTGAACGTATCAAACGTATGGAAAACGAACTCCAAACGGCACTCGTAAATCAAATTAAAAAGGTTATCAGATTTTTACATATTGTAAATATAACAGTGAAGAAGTGGACATTCACTTGAATGATCACTCGTCACCTTTAATAGAGTGGTCATTTTTGTTATTACAACGAGAATAGCACTTATTAAAGCAAAAATAAAAAGAAAAATGTTATTCATAAGGTAAACGTCATCTGTGGAAGTCAAATTATCAACGGTAATGGCAATTGAGGCTAACATTTATATGTTTTTTCAAAAATTTACATCCCAAATAAAACAAGTGTGCAAGTGACCATTCTGCACTCAGAATTGGAAGTACATATTTCATCATCAATATGACCTATCTGATTGCATTTGAGAAAAAAATTGTAAGTAGCTAGCACCCGTTCTTTTTGTGAGAAAGAGTTGTGGTTTCGAACAACAAGTCATTTGTCTTGTTTCGCATATTTTGGGATAGCTGATCGGTCTAGCTTGGTTAATAATGTTCCAGAAGATCGAGAATGCACATATTTACCGTTCCTGTTGTCAGAGATACAGTTTGTCAATCTAGATGAAATTTTAAAAACTTCAAAGCAATTTTCAATTTGTTTATTTCTCCTACTATATCTTTAATCCAAACAGTGCAAAAAAGAGTGTAACATTTTGCAAGGCCGTTAAATTTGATCTTTTGCTCGAAAATATCCTGCAAAGTGATTAATTTTGTTCCTCTTTTTTCTTCGCTAGAAAAAAAAGCAAAGTTTTTTCGGGACGTATCGTTCAGGAAATTCACAGTTTCATTACTTATAAGCCACTGAGTATCGCAAAAGTTTTAAATTTTAGTTGAAAGATGATACCTTTGCAATTAATCAACATTTTTTAAGAAATATTCAAGTGCGGACAAAATATTAAAAAAAGACCTTTAAATATGAAAATTTTTCAAGGAATATTTAAATTATGAACAGTCAGCCTTAGTAGCAGAAAGATTATAAAACTGTCGAAATTGTTGTTGAACAACTGGAAAAATTTGACTGTTCGGGAATTGCTTTCAAGACCAGGTCAATGAATCCATGATCCATGAACTACCTGAATTTGTGATGAATATCTCATGGATATTATGCATCGGTTCCTAATTCTATGACTTTATTTAACACAGCCACACATCCAAACAATGTTCCAGGTAGCAGAAGAAGGTGACTGTGTACTTAATGTTCAGGCCTTAGAGCTGGTCCCAGAGGACGAGCAAAAAACAGCGATATTGGCCCATCTTGAAAGTGTGATGCAAGAACGTGATAGGTACGCCAATCGATTGTACGAAATATCCAGTGAGCGAGTTAGTTTTGTTTCTCAAATTTTAATTAAAATTAGAGCAGTTTTTACTTTCCATTCTCTTATTTTTCATTTCGAAAAAGCAAGAAGTATAACTGAGAATGGAAGGAATGAATAATATGTTTATTCTATTTCCTATTACTTCCGTGAACAAATAATGCTTTGAATGCTTAGTATGTTATAAGTTGTTTTTCAACTTCTATTCAATTGCGGAAGTGTCATTCATCTTTAGATTCCTTTTTTCTCATCCCAAAGTATTAGTTCTATCGCAGGAAAGCGATGAAAACAGTACGACCACTGGTTCTTCATCAGTATCCAGTGAAATGACCAGAAGGACAAAACTGTCGGGAAACAGATGTGGTATACAGTATTCTTGTTTTTGGACATATAACGACTTTTTCATCGATCTTTGTTTCTGCATCATTTTCGAACCATTCGGTATTTTCTAAAATTGTTTGAAACTTCCAGAAGATCGTATTCCGTCACCGTGTACAATGGAAAGACATACCAATGTTGAACTTACATCCGCTAAAGCCGAACTCCGCAAGCTAAGAAATATGATGTAAGAACTACGTTTATATAAAAGTGTTAATTCAGAATTTATTCCACAATGCTTCACGCGAAACATCTGAAATGAAGTGCTTAAGAGTTAAAGTGTGTTCTACGTAGGGATATTTGTTGAAATGTGATGTTTTTATGATCGAGTGGGAACACCCGCACTGATCAGAGTTCGGGTCTTACCTGTGTCCTAAGCAGTAATAATTATATCCTGTTATATTGCTTATACATTGAAAACAACAGATCCATCAAATTTTTGCTACCGTATTTCCCCGAAAATAAGTCATCCCCTGAAAGTAACCCTAACACATTTCTTTGTTTTTTTTTTGGGGAGAGAGTGGAGGGAATAATGTGAGACCCTGTATTATTTCCGGTACACTGTTAAAAATGAGAAGGGAATTTATGTAAATGTAGAAATCTTAATTGAAATCTCTTACTTCATTTTAATTTCAATTCCAATTCAAAACATTCCCCATGAATGCAGATAAAAGAATTTCTAACAAAATGGAATAATTATTTGAACAGTCGGGTACGTTAAAACGAAATTTTGCGAGAGGACATTTGTAATCGGTTGTGCTATTTTAGAAGAAGTTCAATATCAAAGCTGCTAATTGTTCGTCTCATTAATTTATAGTCAAATAAAAATGCGACCATAAATAGAATAATGTTTTAGAAGAAGGAGAAAATACTCTTACTAGCTATTTAAACGCAAAAAAGCTTTCAATTATCTGTTCCAACCTGTATGGGTTCGCTTTCCTGTTTACGTAATGGATTCTCTATTTTGAAATAATAATTTTACATGGGACTTTTACTGGTCCTGCCAGGAGAATCGCCAAAAGCGTTCAAGTAAGTAAAATTTTCACACGCATGATTAATAATTAGGATCAAGAGTATGAGCGATAGTTATTGTTTGTAATTTGCAGGGAGGAACGAGAGGAGATGATTGCAGAACTGAAAGATGAAGCGGAAACTCGTGAATTAGATATTCTGAAGTTACAGCAGGAACGACTGGAACTTGTTAAAGATGCTCGTGCAGCGAAGGACTATCGTGATGAGCTTGAATGTCTACAGCATAAGGTCAGCTGCTATAGGGCGTAATCTTAAAATGTGTTGTAATTATTTCATTAATTTCGATCGGGCCATTTCTAAATCTTTTATATCGCCCTTTCTTAATTTCCCTACCATCTAATTTTCTGCATAATCTGGACTAATTACATAAGTCTTCATTAATAAAATCGTTTGAGCACTTGTCCATTTCGAATAAGCATATGTCTGGTTGTTAAATGATCGAATTTCAACAATTTGTAGCTTCAATTTGTGGTTTTCAGTTGGCAGATTATGACAAGTTAGAAGCTGATAACGTTAAACTGAAGGAGAAACTATCAGACCTAGATTTTTTCAAATCTCGAGTAATGGTACGCTTCTTTCCAACACTGCATTAAAAATCTTCATTAACTTTCTAAAATTTTTCTTCCAAGCGTAATATTTCAGTTTTGAATACTTATTTATTTCTAGATCAAATCAACTCAACTTTGTCTCTGTTATCTTATGCTCTATTTCTCAAAATTTAAAATTCTAGGATAAATTTGAACTAATTCCTTGTCAAATTTTAATACATCCATCGTTCCATAGATTTTTGGTCATTTAATTTCTTTATTCAATTTTATTCATCTCACATCATTGCAGACGATATTTTTTCAGCAATTAAAAGAAGAGAATGAGGTAATGCAAGAATCATGTTCGATACTGGAGGATCAACTTGAACAATGTCAACGGAAAGTATCAAATCACATAGATCTAGAAACAAAGTTGGCTGATTATCAAGATCAAATAAAACAGTATCTTTTCGAAATCACTAAGGTTTACTTTTGTTAGGAAAGAAAAAGTCCATATGAATAAGATTACAAATAGATCTCTTTGACTTTAACATACTCCAATGTGAAAAATTTCAAAAAATTTTTTCATAATTTTGTACTTTTTTGTTTTATTTGAGGATCGTGAGAAAATGGAACATTTGTTGGTGGAGAATGGTCGTCTGGAAAGGGAACTGAAAAGTGAGCAGCAAAAGAGTTTGGCCTTAGAACGAAAAATAGAATGCATGAATGAGGATCAACATAATTCACGAGAAGATTTCGGATCCTTGGGTAGTCAAATAGCTGACGATGACAAGAAACGAATTCTGGAACTGGAATTAGAAAATAGGAAATTGAGGACGAAACTCGAGAATTTCAAGTGAAAAATTTTTGAGTATCTTCCCTAATTGAAAGACATTGTTTTCAGTCTGATGATTTTATCTAAATTAATCTGTTCGAGTTTTGTATTTGAAGTCTCTATAATGTAAGGCTCAATGAGAAAAGTCGAGTATATAAATTGCTAAACAGAAGTTGCATTATTCGTCCATAAATCGGAAATGATAAAAAGCTTGCGGGATAGATTTGGGAGGCATCATCATGCCGAAATTTTATTTGGATGAAATCTTGTAAATGATAGTCGAGAAATTTTTGCTAACTGAGAAGCAAAAGATCCTTGACCGGGAGCTTCTTAGTTAGCCTCACATAACAAACTGAAATATTTCCAATACTTTTGTGTTTAGTAATTGCGAAGAATCGAATGAAATTCACGCTAAATTGTTACGAACTGAAATAGAACTGTCGGAAAAAAAGGAAGAATGCGGAATGTTAGGTCGACAAGTTCAGGAATTTCAAATGACTTTATCACAAGTTACTTCACAATACCAGAAGGTATTTCTCTTGGCTTTTTTACGTCTTAAATTAAGGATAGACGGATGTAGCGATTTCATCAGATTGAATCCTTGCATCAAAGTTTTAAGAGACTTGGATTTGTAGAAATAAAGATTACGAAATGTTCATGCTATATATATGTTGCCAAAAAGCAAAGACTAAGGTTGTTTGCAGCGAATCATTTTTGTAATGAGATAAGCCTTACGTTGCTGTTAGGGTTCAACGTGTACAAATGGGATTATTTCATACTTTTTCATTCTGTCCAAGAAATCTTAAATAGTCTAGTCGACACAGTATTTTTTAAATTGCTTTAATTGGTTTATGCTTTTATTCTTATCTTGCAAGAAATTTATAGACTTCCGATCTATGCAATGCATTGGTAATGGAACGAGATTTAGCACAACAGAATTTGCAGGAGGCAAGGAAGAAATTTTCCGACTTTCAAAATGATTTTCAACATGAACAGAAAAGTGGTCTTAGTAAAGCGGTTTGTAAATTGATGAATTTTTAAAGTCAAAGTTTCAACTTCAACTGAGGAGGCTGAATGCACTAAGAATTTATGTGCACGTCTTCTCCTTCTTCATCAAATCCTTATAGGGAGTAAATAACTGTAAAAAAGATTTTAGTCTCGTTAGCAGAAAATATAGTGTTTAAGAAAGGATTTTGCAGATTTCGGAGTTGCAAGAAACTCTAAAAGCCAGAGAACAGCTAATCAGCTGCTTACGAGAAGCGAAAATTCAAGCAGATGAAGAGCTTAGAAAAGCACTCGAAAAAGAACAATTATCAGCAACTGATATGGAGAAGTTGAGAAATAGATTGAAAGAGACAGAGCAAACTGCGCACAATTCAGAAAAGCAGAAGAAATTGTTGGAAAATGAGTGGAACGTCCAAAAGGTTTCGTGTGTTTTCTTACATTCTCTAGAATTGTCCAACTATCAGTTATCATCATTAATTTCTTAAATAATGCTAACCAATTACCTTCACTGTAATTCCTATATCAGTAGTAGCGGCAATGTGTTAATAATGAAATGCGCATAAGTACCACTAGTAATAGTATCAATGACCCGTGATAAAATAGGATTAACCGATTTCATAAACTTTTGTGTTTATGAAATGAGCAACAGTAAAATCATCCAAGATAACAATCTATTTTGGTGGTCCTAAGGGCTATTTGAATATTTGCAAATTCTTTTTCAGTTTAATGGTACTTTCACAAATATCAATTTTCTTCTTAATTCTTATATTTCATTCATTCTTCATTACGTTTCTTTTAGGATTGAATTCGATTTTGCAAAATTTTGAATTCAGGCAATCAATGAACGACTTGAAGAGCGCATTGAAGAGAATAGGCTGCAGGTGATGAATATGGAAAATATCCAGAAAAAGCTAGAAGCTTGTGAAAGAACAGTGTTAGAAAGCCGAAGTCGAGTAAACGAACTGGAAAGTGAAAATAGACAGCTTAATCAACAGGTATTTTTCTGCGATTGTTATTTGACAGTTTCAAATCCATTAAAAAGTCCTTTTTAAACTGAAAATTGAAATTTCAAGTTAAAATTAACTGAAAAGTTTTTCATTGCTATTTTCAGCTAATTCTTTTTATTCTTCCCAAGAGATTCCATAAAACTGATTATTATTATTACATCCTAGAACTGTAGAAAACCCTACAGAAGTCATTGAAATCCGAAATTCATCGTAAAGTTTGGATTCCATAGAATTTAATGTGTACTTCAATACTTATTCAAATTCATCCGAAAACAGATATCAAAATTTAATGATCCTTGAAGGAAATCTAATGTTACTGAAGAAATCTCAGTTTTTATCTTAGCTCATAAGTGTATTTAACAATAATGTTATCAAGTTCGAAATATGAAATCAAGTTACTTCATTTACAGCTTCAGTTGGAACTCAAAAAGATGGATCGTTTGCGGGAAGATTTGGTAGCTGCGAAATTACGATGTAGTGATCTGATATCACGATTACGTTCCATCTGTGTATCAATTCAGTTGAATGGTGGTAAATGTGAGGTACAAATGATGCAGTCCACTGATGATGATGGTGATGGTGATGACGATGAGAGGATTATCACAATCATCGACGATGTTATCATGAAGGCACTCACAGCTGCAAGACGCGAAGCTGATGCTTTAAGGTTGCAGCAGCATACTCAAATCGTTGAGTTAAATGATCTTAAGGAGGATATCGAGCGATTGAGGTTTGTAGTGAAGTGCTTTTGTCCGAGATTTAGAAATCATTATCAAACTTTGCAGCAAAATACTTTCGATGTACACCACGCAAACTTCTTCGGAGGATTCAGCAGTTTACTTAAGGACTCACATTTGTGTTAGATACTGAAGACAGATGCTGATCAACCTCAATTTTTCTTGACTGAATGCATTTCTCCCAGCTAGATCTCCTGTCAATCCCTCTAATGTGATTTTTTATTTAATAATGGTTTGTCCGTAGGTTTAGAGTAATCAAGGTTAATTACATTTTCATCTTTGCAGAACTTTCTCTCATTTATGCCCTTTGCTTTGACCTTTTTTCACTTTTAAAGAGTTTTAGAGATATATTCTATAACTTTTCGTTCTTTTAATTCACATCTACTAATCAAAAATCTTTGCGGTCGCAAAACGCATACTTAATATTTACTGAAAATTTAATTATTATCGTATTATTGTGATACCATTCAATGCTCAGTTTGCTTGAATTATTTTTGGTTAATTTCTTTTTCATTGAATAATATTAATTGTTCTGCTTGCAAATTAAATTGCAAATTAATAAATTGCAAATTAAATTCAAAAAAACTCATATTTGAATTATTTAAATGAAATATGCTGAAAAAAAGAAAACAAAACTAATTATCACTGGATATACTGCGTAAAATTTATTCTAAAATCAAAATGTTGCTCCTGGAACCATTCTTCCACAGTTTTCTGACCGATGGCTAGTAATACTGTTTACAATTCCTTAAGGTCAATGAATAGTGTGACCGTTGTTGTTTACTATTGTTGTTAACTGAAAACATAGGTCTCGTTGCAATATCACTTATATTTCAACTACAACTCACCATTAATTGGTGCTGCATTTCTTTTAATTTTATTACAGTTAACATCTCCACATAGGTATCACTAGTTTTAAGAGGATTAAATGGAAGAAGATTAAAGCAGATGATCCAAATGGAAGCTTCTCCACTGTATACCTATTTAATTCTATTCATCTTGTTATCAAATCCTCATTGACTGGTCACTATCTTCATGGGTTCGTCGATTTAATCGTATCATCTCAACTATACTTCACTTTTACTACTTATCCTCATTTCTTCTTAGGCCGCTTTTTATCTCTGCCAAAAATTTTCCTTTCTAATTGGATATGCCAGTTATGCTGTCATCTCTCCGTATACTTGTTCATTCCTTTCTGCTTATTTTTTGTTTTTGTTTTTTTTTTCCCCAGGCCATCATTTGTCTCAGCCTCTACCTCATAATTAGCGTGGTTGTGAGTTTCCTTTTAATCAAAATTCAAACTTTCTAAAACAGAATTTTCATCGCTTAGTGCTCTGACAAGATTTCTAAACCACCAACATATCTTTGATTACTTTTCACGTATACTTCTGTATAAATAACACTCAATGGTGCTGTATTGATAATTGATAGTTATTTAATGATCAGGTATGTGCTTTGTATCAGTGTACTTTCCATCTTTGTCCTTCAAACATCAACACAAATTATTCCGCCCACACGTCCATTTACTGTTTACTTTGACCTTCTGCACAAAACCACCGTAATCAGTAAATCATTATCTCATGCATTCATCAGCAACTCTACCACACTACATATTATCATTCCCATTTTTGTTCATTAGAGTGATTAAATTTGAGCTGTTCAATATCCAGATTTGACTAAATTCTATTTTCTTCCACTATCATTGATAAATGAATATCCATCTGGCTCAATCCTTATGACCATTTATGCCATCTTCTATCACTTAATTCTTCCCATTTGGAAGCTACGAAATTTGACGAGCCCATTAATTGGTAACTTCCTAATTTACGAAACAAAGGAGAAACAGATGAGAGTTATGATGTCATGTCTGTCAACTCTTGAATGAATGGGTTTATCTCATTTATAAAGCATTCAAAGTTATACTTTTCTTCTACCACGACACTTTTAAACATGAGCTATTGTAATAGCCCAATTTTTATATTGTTTACAACTGTTATCATCAAGTAAATATACTAAAGGTTATCAGTAAATAAATTTTCAGACGATCGGAGAGTAATCTGAATGAAAGCGACGATCGTTTGTGCCAACTGACTACAGAGAACAGAAATATCAAAGAACAGGTATGCATTTTGACTTATAACGTCAAACTATAAAGACTGATAGATTCAGTATCGGAAAAGGATTTTGGAATTTGCAATTACAGGTATTTCTTCTGCAAGAACGAATTCGTGAAATGCAACAAGAAAATTCACTGAAGTGTAGTGAAGTAAAATCATTGAAACGGGAACTGGAGGAGTTGCAACAAAGCGCCGTAAGTTATTTACACATATTTCAGTCACACAACTTTTTTTTCACTTGTAGCATATAGTATATCGTTATACTTTAATTTGATTTATAATTTATAACGTGCAACTTAGAATTGCAATTAACTGAATCCAAAATCTTGGCGGTCATTTACATAATGAAATGACAGATGACGTCTAATATCTTGAAAGTAATTTTCCAAACGTTGTTCTTTTTTAATTTATAGTTTATTCATGGAATCTTATTCAGATGAGCATATCTCTTCCTCTCTTTCCAACACAATTCGTATATTGTCAGAAGTGTTTTGTAATTCTTTGCCAAATATTAATAGTTGGAAACTTCAGCAAGTTAAAAGAAACAAAAGAATCATTAAGAAATATAAGGGAATGGAGCCTTATAAGGTTCACATACACATATACATTTTAAATCATTTGATCAATTAAATGCATAATGGGACTGGTTGACCTTTATCAGAGTCTTTACGAAACCAATAGTAATACAGCTGTGTGAAAAAGATAGAGTTAGTAATAGCGGTGATTGTGCCTCTGCAATGACTTTTCTCTCCCTGAACTTCTTCACAAGTCATTATAATGTTGGTGAGAATAATCGCTACTGTATACTACTATCGTTTTTAATGATCTATGAAGAAGTTCATGCTTTATCAACGTTATCAATATATCTGTCATTATTGTATAATTACAACTATTTTTATCACTATTTACTTTTTTATCATAAAACCTCGAGAACACTTATACATTTAAACATCCATTGACATCTACCTTTCTGTTTTTACTTTTCTTTTTTTTTTTTAAATAAATAGTCGCTATTGAAATTTTATTTTCGTTCTTGTAAATTCCAGACAAGCCGAAGTAAACTTCACACTGAACTTGCTAAACTTCAAGTTTCCGTACGGAATCTCCAACTTCAGGTTTGTCTATGCTATTTTGACTATAATCATCAAAAATATCAGAAAAATGCCAAAAAAAAAAATCACTAAAATTTTTAAAACTATCAGAATTTGATTTATTGCAGGAAGAGCTGTTAAGACAGGACAATGCAGAAATGCAAAAACAACTTCAAATTTATGAGGAAGATAAATTAGCCACGAAAACTGATTTCGTAAATTTTAACTCCTTCAAATTTGCCCATGTTTACGATTTTCTGTTCAATTTCTACTTTGAATGTTTTTCCTTATACCTTCTTGAGATTATGCCTCATTAGACCATTTCAGAAAATTCCTCGTTGTTATTGTGTTTAGATGTCATTCGAAGCGGAAAAAAAATTCAATTTTCAGGAATCGCTGCAATCAATGCATAATGCACTTCTGATGGATCATGATCGTCTGCAAACATTGCACGACATGCTTAGTGCTGATTATGATCGTGCCAAATATGATAACACGCTATTAAATATTAAACTAAAAAATCATAAAGTATACTTCTTCTGAGTGATAAAATCTGAGAGTTTTTCGCAATTCTAATTTTTCAATATGCTTAAGGAAAGTTTGAAGGAAAACTTGTTTTACCTTTTAATATTCCTTTACAATTATAGGGAACTACCGAGGAAGTTTTGAACGAACGTCGACAGTTCGAGGAATTGAAGTTAAAACTAGCAGAGGAACGCGAACGACACGACCGTGAAGTACAAATTATGCGAAGTGACATGATGGCGCTACGTAATAATTATGAACAAATACGGTAGGTGACAGTTAGCTAAAAAACTTCCAAAGTCAAATTTAAATTTATTGCTCATTTCAAAATCGGATTTTGCAGGAAAGATAATATTTCTTTGGTGCATAATGCACAACTCAATGAGGACGAGTTACGGAAGCTTCGATTTGCTGAGCAAAATCATCGCGCAATTAGTGCACGTTTGACAGCTCAAATTGATGATTTACAGCAAAAGCTACAGGCTCAGAATTTAGAAATTACAGAATTACTTCAGAAAATTGAGGTACAGATAGAACTTACGGTCAAGCTTCTTTTTTAATTTTAAATCCTTAAATGATATGAATTCAACACTTCAATGGATTCAAGAGATAATGGAATTTATGATTAGTAATAAATTTATTATTATAGGGAGAAATTAAAGACACATGAGCAAGATTACCTGCTATTGCCATTTTCAGTTGTTTGCACATCTAAATAAAACGCTGGAGGAAGAAAGTCGCACTTTGGATCGGCAGGTTAATTATCTACTGGCACAAAACCAGGACCTTCTTACCAGAACATTGAGTGACAAGGATCTTTATCATAACACACAAAAAGATTTTCAGGTGCTTCTCAAAATCCTTGCACCTCCTGAAATCTCAGGCTTAACGTGGTTAAGAGCTACAAAAATTGAACAAAAATCTTTGTTAAATCAACATTCGATTAAGAGTGAATACGATGAATTCCGGACCGTTATCTTTCTCCAGCCTTTCTTCTTGGAATTTCAATCATGTTCGAATTTTTTGGCAATCTGTTATAAAGCAAAATTTGCAGTGTTTTTTGAAGGAGAAAGTTGCCTTACAAGAGGAACTGTCATCATTGAGAAGTTATAAAGAACAATTAGAAGGAAAAATAATGGGACAATGTCATACGTTAGACAACAAAAAAGGAGCAACCAAAGAGAAGCCGACATTTGTGGAAGAAACCGCCAAAGCGCTCATTCCCAAGGCATGTACTAAACATGAAATGATGACGATTTTTTACGTCATAATCTCTTTTGATTAAGAAACGGTTTTTATCAAATCTTGTTTTCAAATATTGACACCTTTCAGCAGTCAATCAGAAACTGGGATACGTATTACTGTCATTTTTTGAATCAGTATCTGGAAACTCAGAACTTTCAAAGGAAGGGAAAACCAAAGTCTCTAACAAAATACTTGGAAGAATTTTCAAAGATAATTTAGTCCCTAACGTCCCCAACTTTTGCTTTTGTCAACCTGATCCTGAATCCATCGATTCTATTGCAGAATCTCGGATCACACTCCAGTAACACCGGCATATTTATTGCTGAAAAGTCTGAAAAGAAGGGTAGTTCTACCGGAGAAAATAACGCTTATCCGGCGGAGGAATCGTTGATGACAACAGCTGCGAAAGGTGATTCGCCGCTTACAACTTCTACACATGGTCAGTTACCGACGAAGTATCAAGATCGCTATATGGAAAAAACCATCCAAGATAATTGCAGCAACAATTCCAGCAATATTTTACATCTTAATTCCAAGAACACTCCAAATGAAGGCCTCACCTTTGCTATTTCGAAAAGTTGTAGTAGTTCTGCTTTAAATGGAGATTCTTATAATAAGATCCATCCAACAGTTTCTCGAACACCTATTAATACTCCCGAGATCGTCCTTCCTTTGAATTCTTTATCCAAGGATCATATTGCAAGACCAAACAGGCCTAGAAGCTTTTATGACAATGTTTGCTAGAAACTCCATTTTTTTTTTACTAGTCGGTACAAATTATTTTATCCTATCTAAATTTGTTCTCTTTTTACAATGACTCTTCTAGTCTTTAAAGAAGTGATGTAACATGAGGGATATCTTTTTTTGTTTCAAAATATCTTCTTAGATATCTTCATCCTTCCATGCTCGTTGCATATTCTATGTTTAGTGTCTATATTCAAATTGTACTATTCTACTCTACATTTTTTTTTATTTGAAGTTAGCGTTTCCATCATACTGATATTTTTAGAATCACGAAAAATCGAGCTGAAGAATTTCTGAATTCTCAGCAATTACAACTCATATTGCACGATATGGAGTTTGATGTTGCATCATGTCGTGTTTCTTTGTCACATTGTCATTTGTTTATATTTGTTTGCTTTGTTTCGTCTGCGCACTTTTAAATCCATTTTCTTGCATGCAAAAATTGTGCACTTATCCGTTACAAAAACACAAAAGCATATTGTCTTAACCCGTACAGCAACACATTGTATGACTATTTAAACGAAAAATAAACAATTGTTTGGGGTCAAGAAGAAGAAAGAATGTGTAGGGTCACCTGGAAATTGAAGCTAATATATTGACCTTAGATTACTGATCCATATCTCTCTTGTACGTATAATATGTGGAAATGCTGATAGTATTCATCGTAGCACTATATTTTTGCATTTATTTATATGCACTAAATTGGATTTAACCACGAGCTAAGTTTAAAGGTCTTTCGTTTAATTCCTGTTGCACTGCCGAATCTATTTCAAGGATTTCGAATTGACTGGTTTAATGAAATTATTTAGAAATTGAAATTAAAATAATAAGCTGGCAAATTTCTCTTCGTTAATACGAGGTGAGAATTGATGTTGTGTTTCCTTTTCGAATTGTTTGTTCGGCAGTTAGTTGTTCGATGTTTGTACGGAAAAAACTTATGCTTTGATTTCCTTACAAACGAGAAATAAAATGATTTGTTAGCGCATGACTTGCTTGCTCACCTATTCATGTCCTGAGGTATTTGTCCGTACGCGATATTCAAAGTTCAAATCAGTTGGCCTTTTTACAACCTTTTTACAAAGTTCAAATCAGTTGGCCTTTCAGCCAAGCATTGTGTCTCATATTTTTTTATTATTGCTACTTTAAATTAGCATTTACCTGGCAAAATCCTGCCGGCTTATTATCCGATCACTTGCAGGTTGACAATGTATTTTTTGTCGCAAGCTCATATGCGGTAAAATTGCTGCATTCTTTAATTTAAAATATTCAGGGTACCCTAAATTTGCTAGCTCATTTCCAACAAATAAAGGAATATATCTTATTTAGGATACTGTTCAGTTCCCGATGACCAACCCTGCAGTTCATCTGACGAATTAGCGCTTATCAATAAGAGCAACAATCTGCGACAGAATGGTAATGGAAATATATATCAATACATATTTTACATATGTTGTATACTGTTTATATCTTTCCTACCTGTAATTAATTTGCCAAAAGAGAGAAAACTTCATGTTGTTCCTATTGTTTCAGGATCACAGGTAAATTCAGACTCCAAGAATGGTTCGATGCACTGTTCTCGGACCTTCATAAGAAATGTCTTCCATGCCGAATATTTATCAATGAGACGTGCTGTTCCCTTCAACGAGCGATCCATTGATGTCATTAATTTGGATGGTAGTGACTTCTACACTCCCTAAACACTTCAGAATAATAACTTGAAGTGAATTTAAAAACTTGTTTTTTTCAGGTTCTGAACGCGGCGTAGATGTGCCTTCCCCAATCCATACCTTACCACCACGTCCACCATCTCGATCAAATTCAGCCGGTCGATCTTCACATAATAGACTATCTCCTCCGATATGTCAACCGAAAAATTGTTCAAAACAACCAGGAGTTAGCAATAAACCACCACCGCCGCCGTATAAGGGACGAGTTATGGTATCTTTCCAAAGCGTTCATTGTATAATCAGAAAAATTATGCGAAAAATAAACTATACGATTTATTTAACCATTCCCTGATATATAAAATCGGAACAATTGTAAGATCGGAATGATTCGTTTATTATTCGCTTTCGGAATTCCAGACGTCTACAAAACAGACTGCTGAATTTTTGCCGAAGGAGACATCAACACCTAAACTAGAACGCAATGAGTCCGGACTGTGTCCAGAAGATAAAAAAAGAAGTGCCATTTGTAATAAGGTGGAGCGGAACGAGAAGACAATAAGCATTTATGAGAATGTTGATCGCAATGACATCTCTCTTGGATCGGAAGTCGGTACTGTATGGTATGAGTATGGATGTGTCTGAGAGTTCCTGGTATTCGTAGTATCGAGTCAGTATCTCAGCATCTTATCCATGTATGTATTTGTAAATCATCTAAATATACGCTTTCATATGGATCATACAAAGGCTAGAAATGAGTAACCGCAAGCTGCAATTTTGCGCTTCTATAATTTGAGTCGGATAAGTTATTTTCTCTTCCACCTCACATTTATTGCTTTTTACTACCTGTTATAATGTCTTATCTACTGTGTTTGTAAATTTCCATTACATTTAAACAGTTAAACTTTAAAATTTGAAATTTTTTCTACATAGAGTCTATTAATTACTTGTTTAAGTTATATGCTTGGAGTCAGTTTTCAAGCAGTTTATTCCGGTTAAACTTATAAATGCTGAATTTTTTGGTCCCCTTATCTTATTTGATTTCAACGCTGTTATGAACATAATTTGCATCGATAGAGAGGAATGCTTTTTGCCTGTTAAAATGTTTAATTATCTATTTGTTCTCCTCGTTTTCTACAAATTTTTTCAAATAGTCTCACAATTCTGTAAAGGAATGAAGGAAACTGAGCCATGATAGACTGCAGTTTTTTATTTTATCCTCAATACTTTCTTGGAATCCTATCAAATTCTTTGCTTAATATTACTTTTCGGCAACATTGCCATACTGATGTATAAAATTTATGCTTATATATATATTATTTTATTATAAGACGAACAATAATAATGAAATGATTGCGTGACTGTCTTGTTTATATGAAAAAATTCATTAATTATCATTGAAAACTAATCAAGTTTTCTGTTCAAATAATTCAGATAAAAACTAAAACGCTGTGCATATCATAAACAATTACAATCTTGACGAATGTTAACTTGATCTCAAAGTCTCGACGAACTTATTGACACAAACCTTATACTAAAAGTGAATCCGGTTGACATAATCTAGGATATAACGATGCATTGCTATTGAATTGCTATAGCATCCCAGTAATTTCTTTGTATTCATTTATTTTCCAATACGTGATCAAATTTCAACATGTGGGTATAAGCTAACATCAGAAGGGAAGAAGATGGCCAGTCAGAATTTTTGAAATTCCAACTGTTGTATTTCGTGAATTCAAAGTTCATTTTATAATCGAGAAGTTGGAGGAGTGGAATCTACAAAATTTGGTTTAATGAAGTTTAGTTCATTTGAAATAATTTAAAAACACCTGATTCATTTGCTTTCTGCTATTTTGACGCTCAAGATTTTTATTAAATTTATGTGAAATTTAGTGGGGAACAACAAAAACAAGAATTTGCAACAAAGCAAATAAAGATTATGATGCATAGGGAAATTGTTCTATTGATCATAGACAAAAAGTTTTAGCTTTCCAGTGCTATACCATTCTTCTTGCTGTTCGAAGATTTGATTTTGCAAGATACATGCAGAAAAAAGGCAGAACAGATGAATTACAAAGAAGATGAAGAATGCTGGAGCAATGTATAGCATATTATCGATCAAGAATTTTTTGATCATTTCAATACAGCCTTCCTGATGGATATCTTCTCGTAAAAACACACTTTTATCATGTAATGCAAGCGGTGATGACTTACGGGCATTCAAACCACAGTACATATTTGAAAGTGAAGCCATTGTTGACTTCGTTTCTTTACAACAAGAAAATGGTACACCACCAGCCTCTAATGATCCGTATGTTCTCAATATGCTTGCATCACTGAAATTTGAATGAAAGTGAAAATCTGCGGCAGAACGTTTGTTGAAGGAGCAATGAAATTGCAGAAAAGATGAGAATGCAATTCTATCTCGTTAATCGTTAATATTTTTTGAAAGGTTTTCCATCTCAAAATTTAATATTCTTTCAGAAAAGTGAATATAGTTATAGTGATAGATATGTATCTTTGTAAAGAAGAACTCTCTTAAAGGATATTATCATCCCGTTGATTTCGTGATATGATTAAGCAACTGTTATGGTTAGAAAGAGTTTTAGGAGTATATTTACCTGAAATAGATGTTATTATTCCAGTCATGAGGTGAGAAAGCACCACAACATTTAGCATTAATTTGTATCCAATCGACCAACAGCTGCAGATCTGGTTCATCACGATACAGTATAATGGTGTCCTCGATCGTCGTCTCTACTACATTCAGTAATGCACGACCAATGAATACAGCCATTATAATTAGCATAAGATAAGTTATTATCATGAAGCCCAACATGCATGTATAAAGCATCAGGTAGAAGCAGTTATCCCGTAAGCTTCCTGAAATTCCATAATTCTCTAGCTAAGTGGTGCAAATGGATATTTATTGTCACCTAAAATTGGTATTTACTCCTAAGAGAGCAAAATAAAAGTAGTCGATAATGCTTAGATTTTCGAGAAATGAGTCGCTGTCAAATGCCAAAGTATCGTTGTAACGATTTCTTGAGAAAATCAACCGAATTAATTTTCATTGCTCCAACCTTCGCTTTTTTCAAATACACAAAGATTTTAGAAAGAAAATTTAAAATCTCATCTTATTTTCAGCATCTTTTCATTTGGACCAGTGATTAGATATAGAATTTATTGTAGACAACTAACCAACAGTTCCGCAGAAGCTGATTATTATGATAATGACACTGGTAAGAAACATAAGAATAGTTGGGTCTAAAAAGAGAGCAGCGTTCTTGGGATCAAACTTCTTTAAACTGAACAATATTCCAAATTTATCTGTTTGGGCCCAAATACCGAGAGCCAGCAATCCGATAGAAAACAGAAGAAGGAGATAGCAAAGCGTAAAAATGCTGTATTTCAGGCACGGATTTACCATCGAAGGCATCACAAAATTTTCATCCCTACCCACTTTCAACACCACATTTTTTCCACCCACAACAAATTTCTGAGATGAACTGTCACCATCACCTACTTTGTCACCCATTTGAAAAGAAACACTTAATTTGAATGCTTTTAGCTTTTCTTAAACATTATTATTATACTCCAGCACTGATTATGCAAATTTTGATATTAAACAGTTGCTATTTTCCGTATGTTTTTCGATCAGGATAATTAATCGATGAAAAGGGAAGGAGAGGAGGAAAAAGAAATGGGATTTTCTTTGTTTTTACCAACTCTTACGAAATGATGCTCCAACCAATTTCTTCAGAAATCATAGCCAAAATGGCGGCAACTTCTTTGATATTTGGTTAGTAATGGTTTAATTAAATCAGTTTTGTTGAATGTGTATTGATGGGTCTCTGAATCAGGAAAAAGAGACAATTTTATGAGCATGAACCATCATTATTGTCCTATCATTCAGGATCAGTGATGCAGCATCTGGAGAATAACCCTTTTCTCTTTATGATACCGCTTCGTTCTCCTGGGAACTCCTGAAACTTGGCAATCGATTTTCAAGCTTATCCAGTTAGGTATCAAATTCTAAGGATATGGCTTAACTAATTTTCATGCTCAATTTGCATATCGCCACATTAACTCGAGGTAAAACATATTAGCAGTGGCGGTGAAAATGTATGCTGAAAAAGAAAAAAGAAAATGCCGTAAAACGTGCATGTCTATTCAACAATGGTCTAGAATGAAGGGATTACTCAGGGAGTATAAAATTTGAGAGGCACAGACGTATGAAGGGGTAATTTAGAGGAAAGATTTAAGGGAGGGTTTGCTATGGCAACCCTTTGATGTTGCCGCCAACTTTCAGATTCAGAAATCCTGAAGAAATCATGAAGCAGAGTAAATATATTTGACAAGAGGAGCGAAACCTCAGTCAATCTGTCGGAGCATGGAAAAGGTTGTGCTGCGCCGCTGTGTCAACCTGCCTTAAAAGCTTGTTGTCCAACAGATCGTCCCGAACAGATAACAGTGATTAATAATTTGTGGTATACAAACTTATCTCTTTTCATTACGATACTTCTCCAGAAACACCGATTTTTGGAATTCCAGAGACACATTTTCTGAAAACCTGCTTTGATTGAATTGGAGCTAGCAGTTTAAGAATTTAAAAAAAAACCGAAAATCTGGAAGTCAAATTCTGGGCAATAAAACAGTGGTGGAGAATTTGCAGATTATTCCAGTTATTCTTCAGGAATTTGAAAATTATTCTTGCGATTGCTTTAAAAGCTTATGTCCTGCATGCGATTATGGCATCATTTGTGCCATCACTTTTCGTATTTTTCTTTCATCTCATTAATAATTGGCCAAAATTTGCCGTCTACATTTTCAACCATTCGGTATGATTTTTCATTTGGTCTTTCTTTAAGTCAACAATTTGTTGTGGAAGATTAACATTTCATTGTAAATTACACTTTTCACAGCTTTCTTTTTTTTTTCTTGCTGACAATCAAGTTTGAAATTAATATTCAATAGTTCATATTTTATAATATCAAGTCTTAGCCTTTTTTTTGGTTGGAAATACCTCATTATGTTATTTGATTATCTCTTCTTTTCTGTTTTGTGTCTCTAAATACTTTAGAAGTAATGTATTTCATAAAATGATTGAATCTTTTCTGAGCTTTTTTAATTTTCTAATATCGCTTTTAGCTCCTTGTTTTTAATTTTTGCTAATTTTGTTAAATTTTTTTAGAAATTCCAAATTCCTACCTATTTTTCTTTTTGAATATTTTGACTATTTCAATTATTATTCATCAAATTCCTCCAATATTGTAATGAAATAATGGTGGTCAGTTTTGCACAGTTTACAACGCTAGTTATGATTTTTAGCTTAATAGACGAATGACCTTCTTTCTGTGATTATTTGGGCGTCTTAATTCTATTAGATCTCCTCTGTTTACTAAATAATTCCTTTCTAAATCGAGTATAATTGCTTTTTAGATAGATAGAACATTAGATGCAATTAGGAGAGCTTCACCACCGAATGAAATAAAACGGTCTTTCCCGGTTATTTGGCTATTTCATGCTTACTCTCAATAAAATCTTAATTAAAATCATTCATATCAAATTTTTTATTCGAAATAACATAAACTTCCATATTATTATTATTATTTTTTGAAATTGGGAATTTGGAAATTATTTTAGACCAGCTCATCTGTGGAAGAACTTATTGAAATTAAATGGAATAGGCTTGGGAAGCTGAAATCTAATGGAAGAAGTAGTGTTTTCGCAAACTCAGCTACCGATTTTCGGAAACATTATGGACTGGTACACTTGTCAGCTTGTTCAAGTTTATTATCAAAATGGCAGAATAGAACGATTCAAAGTTTTGAATGGACAATCTCAGATCAGTACGACCAACAACACTTCTATTGGATCACGCAAGAATGTCAAACATATTGGATCGCTCCAAAACAGGTAATTACACACTATTTTCATTCTATCAGTTACTGAACATTCAAAAAGTGTTCCCATTTGTTTACACTTCTTTCATTTATACCCTAATCACAGCATTTATTTGAAAAGATCACGTTTTATAGTCAAAATATGTCGTGAAGATATCAGCAAAATTTGTGGATCATAAAATTCTCCACGGCGAGACAAGAATCAAAGTTCGAGACTATTGGATAGGAGTAATTGGTGATTCATTTGCTTCTGGAGAGGGTAATCCGGATGTTCCGGCCAATGCACTCGGCAAAACAGTGGCAAAATGGCTTTCGAGTTAGTGCATTTTCTGAAATTTGTAAAATCCATTACACTCTAGCATAATGTGCAACTTTACCACAACAAAATTCCAATTGATTTTAATCCCATATCAAAAATTTTACGATTAAATTCAGAGCTGAAAGAAAAAACTGAACTGTCGAGAAGCAAATCTTGAGAGTTGTGAGTGGAAAAGGTTCACAGTTCAATTCCCCTTGGTTTATTTGCAATGTGTGAAATTGAGACGATCCTAATATATGTAACAATAGTCTGGAAAAGTATGCACGTTTGTGTACTGAATGTTTCCTTTCTAACTTTAGTTTCTTCAACTACTCAATTTTATTGTCACCTTATCATTCCCTCCGGATATCATCTTGTCTCATGCGGAAACTTATTATTACGTTAAAATAATAATCATTATTATGGTTAAGCGCGATTATTATGGTAAAGCGACGATTAAGCGGCGGTTCCTTTGAACCACTCATTTTAATGCATCCCAAGTTAGTGCTTAAGTCTGAACTTCTCCCAGGCTACATATAATAATTGCTTGATACAGTTGGGGTTGCTGGCAGAATAACTTTAGTGACCATATCCAATCGAGTAAAATGTTGCTTACTTGATAAAAAGGAGTAGTAATTTGCGGCAACATCAAAGGATTGGATCAATATAGAGAAGAAACCCTTGAGTCACAGGAAAATTTTGTCACTTTTTTCGATTATCTCTTATATTGGAAGGAAGATTTTCAATTGTTCTGGTTTTTCAGAGTTAAACATTTCGTGAAAACAACCGCTTAAAAAGCAAACCACAAAGAATCGCATAAAATTTAGATATTATTAATTTTCGTAGGGAAAGAACAAAAAGGTACCGCTTTAAGTAATGCCATCATTGCATAAGAAAATGGAAATAGAAGAGGGGAAGGGAAAAGGTTTGAATTCGAAAAAAGCATGTCTCGAATTGATCATTGTCTCCCTCTTGTCAGTCACAGTAAGGAAAAAAAAAACCATAAATCGTTGTAGGGGCCCATGGAGAGACTGAATGGATAGAAATAGTATTGGATATTTAGAATGAAAATTAAAGATGAAGTCAATTTTGTTTCAATTTCTTTCTGGTTTTTGAAAATTTGAAATTAGAGTACTCAATAAGTTTTTGTTAAACATGAAAAGGAAAGAAGCTAATGGCTAACGATGTTGACAGTATTTCATGTTGTGACTTCATTTTTTGTTGTAGATCAATGCCATCGAAGTTCTCGATCCTGGGCCTATAAAGTGTACGAACAGGTGAGTAGTGCAATTGTAGAGCAAAGTGCGGTACATTTCACCTACTTGCCATGTACTGGAGCATCTGTTGACAATGGAATTCTTGTTCTCTTTAATAGTACATCACAAATCAATGTCCTGGAGCAAATAACACATATAAGGTTACGATATCTTTTGTTGCTTTTGTTGTTTAATTTGAAAAATGCTTCTTTTTCACTAATTTTCACAAAGAATTTAGTTAAGTGTAACATTTGCTTCAAATAAAGTTTAATCTCTGGTTGCTTCATTCTCTCTGAATGTCTTTTATTTTAGAATAGAATTTTGCAACATAACAAGCGGAAATGAGTCAAAGGTATGCTAAAGTTTGGAGTAAAAGAAAGTGGACTAAAGGTGAGGAAATTTTAGAGGCACTGGTCCAGATCTGCTGATGATGTCAGTTGGCGGTAATGACATCGGATATTCAGAAATATTGTCCACTCTAATTGGAGGTCCAACAGGTCCTCTGTTCTCCACGATTGATATGCGCTTCTTCTACACATCGTATCAGCTAGATCGAGTTGCAAAAGCTATTCAAAAGTTGAAACCAAACCAGGTTGCATTCATTAGACTTTGAAATATGCGATCAGTTCATAAACTGAGGATATCCTTGCAATGTCATCCGCTTTGTATAATGCTGTCTGCTATG
>NW_018108181.1:809233-815909 GCF_000183805.2 Loa loa | reverse complement strand
ATCTCTGGTTGCTTCATTCTCTCTGAATGTCTTTTATTTTAGAATAGAATTTTGCAACATAACAAGCGGAAATGAGTCAAAGGTATGCTAAAGTTTGGAGTAAAAGAAAGTGGACTAAAGGTGAGGAAATTTTAGAGGCACTGGTCCAGATCTGCTGATGATGTCAGTTGGCGGTAATGACATCGGATATTCAGAAATATTGTCCACTCTAATTGGAGGTCCAACAGGTCCTCTGTTCTCCACGATTGATATGCGCTTCTTCTACACATCGTATCAGCTAGATCGAGTTGCAAAAGCTATTCAAAAGTTGAAACCAAACCAGGTTGCATTCATTAGACTTTGAAATATGCGATCAGTTCATAAACTGAGGATATCCTTGCAATGTCATCCGCTTTGTATAATGCTGTCTGCTATGCTCCATTTATTTATTTCTTATTGAATTCAGGTTTTATTGCGTTGTAAACTAGGATTGATATAATTAATGCTATTGACAATTGCACAATTTCAACTACATATTCAGGTCATCATACCACATTATTTCGATCTCACACGCAACGAACGAGGTGTAGTGGATGCCGATTGCGCTGACATGCGACAAGTACAATTTTATACTATTTTATTTGATATACAGAACGAATTCTGATAAAGGAATTTGTTCCTACCGCATGGGAGTGTTTTTCAATAAATGGATATCAATGCGTGTAAAGCAATTCCCGTTAGTGTGGCGTTTTTTTGTTTTATCAGTGACGTGAAACTTTCACGAAGTTCATTTAACTTCCACGTATTTGCATGAAAATTTGGTTATTCGAAGTTCTTGTTTTTTAAGAGAAACTGATTTAAAATTTTCTGTCTTTTTCTTCATCCTAAATTAAGAAATACTTGTACGGAAAATGTGCACAGAATCATAATCATAGATAAGCACCGAAAATTTGATGTTAGCCGAAAAAAAAATTTTACAACGGATTAATGGATTGATAACGAAAAAATCTAAGCAATACGGTTGGACAGCAGTTGAAGGAGTCACTGAATTGTTCCGATCACGCGGTTGTTGTTCTTCTAATTCATTTATTAGGCATGTTTACTTGATCTTCCATTTTCACTGAATTCATTGCTGACCACCCGTTCATCTTTAGCAAAAACATAAACAATTCTAATATAATTCATAGTGCTACCATTCTTTGCAAGTGATTGTTTCACGTTAGACAGTTATTAGTGCCAAAGACAAATAGCCTCTAATTTTAGGTTGTTTGGACTGGAAAACATGACACATTTTAAATCTACGTTAAAAAAAACAAAACATTCCCAAATACTTTTAATTCAAATAAGAATATTTTCAAATTTTGAAATTTTGTAAAATAGAACTTAAATGTGACTCAGAGGAATCAGCAACAGCGTGATGCAGTGAAACGGTGAGGTTTTTGCTGAAATAATCGTAAATTTTAGAAGCATACGCGACTCAATTCGATTGCAAGGCAATAGTTTTGGAGCATTTCATCCGATAGAGGAAGCCCATCAGCAGATCGCTGATTTGATTGTCAAACAAGTGCGACAGTTCGATAATTAACATTTTTACTTTTTTTGAACTGAATCGTAAAATAAATGCAAATGTTGCATGGAATGACAAAAACATCCGAAAACTCTTCTCTTCCTCAACATTTTGGGAATTTGCTTTCGAAAAAGAAGTAGTGAACGAAAGCCTTTCATTTCTACTTATCTACCGATAGTTTTTATCATTTATGAATTAGCAAATTAACTGACAACTTGTTAGTGGAAGTTTTTGTTAGCGAAAGTTTTTCTTATCTACCGATAAGTAAGAATGAAATATGCTTGAGTCATCCCATCATTAAAATATGTTTCCATCCTTACTCTCTCATCTATTAATATTTATTTTCAAAGTTTTATATCAAAAAAACATTCACTTCCAAAATTTCGAATTTGTCAAACTAGTTTTTGTCATTTGTGAATTAACAAATTAACTGACAACTTGTTGGTGGAAGTTCCGAATATCTGCATAATCTTCCATCATTATAGCCATTTATATCCGTTATTGTATTAAACTTTCAATTTATATTTGCCGTTCATTTGTTTATGTTTATTGAATCATTTCCATTTTCTTCATTTTGTTCATACTCTAAACTTAGCCGAGTGCACATCTATGCATAATGGAGCAGTCTCAATTCCCGACTTGACCTTTGAACTATCTGACATGTTATAGATCTGATATTCATATTTTACATTGTGATCTCATTGTTGCTGCAACTGATGCTATTTTTATTGTGTGACTATTGCAAATTGATAAAACATGTACAAAGATTTCTTAATTAGTACCTTAACGATCTATTTAATTAACTTTTCAACTTGGAATGCTATGGATAGGGTACATTAACATGAGTCTACCTTCTCTTATCACTACGATAACTGGGAACGAGGATTCCTGCTAAGTTCATATTACTGGACAACAAAAACCAAAAGACATTTTTGAAGATCTAGTCCAGTTCCTATGAAATAGAAATAAACGAAACTTGAACTAATACTAAGATACCGATGAACAAAGTGAACAAGGATGTCTCAGGAAAACATGCTTGTGCATGAAACATCCCAAATAATTTATTACTTGTTGGCTTCTCTAGCAATTAGTATATGAAAGGAATGAAATTGGCCTTGAGGCAACTGAATTCTGTAGAATTCAGTTTCGTTCACTCTAATCCCATCCAATTAGTTGGGCTTGCTAGTACGGCGCTTCAGATCACCAACTATATAATTTTGTTTTATTTCTTTAGGCTAAAAAAGAAGACAAATAGTTAGGCCTTTCAATTGCATTTAGATTTTAGTATTGTTTCGTTCGGTACCATATCCCACTCCTGTCAACCGTTTATCAATGAAAAGGTTGATTGTTGTCAAAGTAAAATAGCTTTTTGAAATTTCGGCCGCAGCCGTGATTTCAAATAGTTGGATCACTTTTTTTCTTTCGAGAGATTACTCTGACTTTCAATTATATCACGTTTTTTCTTTTTTTTTTAAATCGCGTCATTTCTTTGAACTTGACCAACTAATGACTTGCGTAGCAAACTATCTGGCTTCCTCTCCTTGTAATAACAATTGTGAGTGGTAAAAATCAGAATTAATATTGGTTTGCTTCAAATAAATTAGCACATTTCATCCTGACAGCTTTTTTTTTTTATAATTAAGGAGCAAATACTGCAAATTAGTTGAAAAATTGCAAGTAACATGATGTGTGAGACATGTTATTTGAAAGGGTTAAGGTTCATTGCTGAGAATTCTACGAGGAATCAACACTCGAGGAATTTAAACATTTTAACGTAATTCGTGCATCTAAATGGATTTCTAAATTTTTTTGAGCATAATTCATACTTCTCAGTGTTTTTTCCGACTTTCATTCAGGAGAAGTCAATACTGTTTTGGTCTTCTGTTTATTACATTGCATTTTGAGCAACGTTGATTTTGTTAAACTGGCAAATTTCGATCTTCTTTTATTGTGAAATTTTACGAAATTTTTTGCCCATTCTTGTGCTTGAAAGAAGAATTAGTATGAAGGAAGTAAAGTTTCAAAAATAGTAGAGAGATACATTATGTGCTTCAAAATATCACCGAGAAGAAGATCACATAAATGAGGAGTTTCTTTTCATATTTCAATTATATCGATGGAATTCCCTTGAGGAAATAACGATTCATTCGTTATTATGAGAGTGAAATTCGCTATTTTTCGTCAGACTTCGTACATTTACTGAATTTTATTCTTATTTATCTCTTTTCTGCTTAATTTACAAAGATTTGAGAATATATTTTGGAGGCGATAAATTATACTAAAAGGTTTAATTTAATTCAGAAGTTAAACTCGCACTATAAGAAGTGTAATGGATGATGTATAGAAATAAAAATTTAAATAAAGCTTATTGTAAATGAGCTTTAACTTATGCTAACCTATCCAATCATGTAAGGACAGCAATTGTTGAAAATTTAGAGCAACACTACTGGATCTTTTCTTCCAGTATCAAAAAAGAATGCTTATTAGCAAGTGCACGTCGTAATATTCTAATATCAGTTGAACAGAGAATGGGAAGCCGGATCTGAACTTTGAATTTCGGATGAGAAAATATTTCACATTAAATACTTTGCTATTAATACATTTGCAAACTCCACCATTAATCTATCCTAAAACTATTTTTTAAGGAAGAGTAGAATAATGTAGCACCCCGATATATATATATATATATATCCTTTACTTTACCATGTTATTTTCATCTGGGCTTTCAACGCTCGTTTAATTTTAACTTTTCGTACTTTCTGGCGGTTTCAATAAGGACATTTTAAGTAATTTGAATAATTTAAACGTGGGCGTTCAACTTTTTTCTACATGATGCATAGGGGCTTTAAGAAGAAAAAGAATTGAAATCAAGGCATCAGTACTTCAAACTTCCAGTTGTTTTGCATTAAAATCATTCAGTTGCCCTAAGATTTTGTTAAATTACTTTTGATATTTTTTACAGGTGAAATTCAAATGGCTTGCATGTCGCAATACATATTTTCAATTTTGAAACTTTGGAATAAATTGCTAACAAACAGAAATGAGTGCACTTTCCAAGATTTCATTGCTTACTTATTCTTCAGCTATTTTAAGCAAACAAACGATCTGTTTAAGGCACATTCCTGCAGTTTCATCGATCTATCCTAGACGCACCCTTGGCTTCACTCATTCATTGTTCTCAGTCCAATCTTCATTCCTAGTTCTTCCTCATACCTCATACATTCCAGTTTCGCAGCTTATTCAAAATACATCACCATCACTTGAAAAACCCTTCTCTCCTCTCATTCATATGTGAAGACTGAAGTGGTCGATCGAATGATTCAAATGCAATGGCAGTTTATTCTTTCAAATTATTCCTAATTTTACAACTACTGTTGATAGTTTAACAAAAAGCTTTACTTTACAACAGCGCAGAAAAGTAGACTGTGTAAAATGAGAAAATCACAGTTAGGCACTGTTTAATTATTCCCTTCCGTATTAACACTTAGAACTTTATTCGTACTTCACTCATTTCCGCTTGCTTTACAAAAAGGATTTATCGTAATCGTAGGATATTGGGCTGATGCTTAATTAAATAACTACTATTATATTTGCGCAGTGCCAGTATATTTCATATCTCTGCAGAGAATACTGTAGCAGCTGAATTATTGGATATTTTTATCATTCCTACTATTATCATTATCTGTTATCAATATCACCGTTTTATCACTATCACTATTTAACAACAAAGACTACGTTAGTATTTGGATGATGTAGTAATATGAAACTCCTCTCGAAAACGATACCACTGTGTAATTTGTGTTTTAACGGGATACCACAATAGAACAAAGTGAAATTATTTCTTGTACGTTTATCAATCAGCGGGCTCCCAAATACTAATAAGATTGATAAAGAAGAAATATTGCTAGGAGTAAACTGAGTTGTAAATGAGTGAAGTGTGAGTAGTGCTAAAGTAAAAGCATAACAATGCCTCTGAAATATAAATATTTAGACAAAGTTACTGCTTGTGGAGAGGAATCTTATATTTTTGATCATTTGGCACAAAGATAGTTCTGTCCCCATCGTCTGGCCTAGCATCGCCTAGACATTAATAGGCTCCAATAGCATTCAAGAATTAGAACAGAGTAGACATGGTGAAACTAATCCAGTTTGAAAATTAGTTTGATGCTAAGTTTGTATAGCTTTTTAATTCCTATTTATCTTCCGAAGACATGGATCCCGATTCATCTTTCAGGAACATAGGAATGTGCTGTCAGTTTTTAAAGAAAAATGAGTTCTGCTATAATGAGTTGAAATATATTGTATATTCATGCTTACAAATGTACGCTTAAAATACACGCAACCGTTCCCTTTTGCATTATTTAAAGTGTTGTGCTAAACATAACTCCTCAGCTGAATATTACGCGGACTTATGGTTGAGTATTATTGATATCTGCAAATGAAACAGCTTATTTAATGGGAGATAGGTGCTGTTTGAATTTCTCATAATGCTAATTAATCTCAAGGTGTGTAATGCGAACCAAAGATCCATCAAAAGATCCTCTTTATCCCCAATGCATCTCCTTTAGTAGGCGGTAATAGTCGTTACCATTCGATTTCATCCACCATTTCCAATAGACCATTTTTTAGCAACAAAATCTAACTTCTCTAAAGAACTATCCGCAACTGCCGTTAATACCAGTATAAAAGCTCGCAAACAATTTGATTAGAACAGACAAGCTTCTCATTCTACAATGTTTATTTATAGGCCTATTTATAGGCATAGCTCAGGATATTATTGAACAAATTATCGTCTTCTCTTTGTTCCATACCGATATTATAAATTATCAGATGAGTATAGTCTTTTGTCTTGTTTACTAAATAGGCCAAATTTCAAGTATAAAATTGAATTGTATTCCCTCTTCCTCTTTCTCACAAATGGATATGACAACAATTCACATAAACATTGTCGTGCTATCAGAATTTGTTTTTGGGATTCCGGAGAATGTAAACAATTCAATTTCACGTCAGTATCGTCTTTATAATGACAAAGTATTATTTTTATCACTTTTTCTGATTATTGCTCAAAATTTTCGATAATGGCATTATTTAATTTGACATACTTTAACTGACTTTCATTGTACTAATCGT
>NW_018108181.1:803034-808970 GCF_000183805.2 Loa loa | reverse complement strand
ATGTTTATTTATAGGCCTATTTATAGGCATAGCTCAGGATATTATTGAACAAATTATCGTCTTCTCTTTGTTCCATACCGATATTATAAATTATCAGATGAGTATAGTCTTTTGTCTTGTTTACTAAATAGGCCAAATTTCAAGTATAAAATTGAATTGTATTCCCTCTTCCTCTTTCTCACAAATGGATATGACAACAATTCACATAAACATTGTCGTGCTATCAGAATTTGTTTTTGGGATTCCGGAGAATGTAAACAATTCAATTTCACGTCAGTATCGTCTTTATAATGACAAAGTATTATTTTTATCACTTTTTCTGATTATTGCTCAAAATTTTCGATAATGGCATTATTTAATTTGACATACTTTAACTGACTTTCATTGTACTAATCGTTACTTTCACAACGCACTATACGGTATTTGTAGCAACGATTTCATCCATCGATGCATTTCTAAATCTTAAAGAATATCAATGAGTACGAGAGGGTAACATTTATAGCCAAGAAAATTCATATCTCGTATTCACTGCTGTTAAACTTAAGCCTTTGAAAATGAATTTAAAGAGTCACAAAATAATGACAATATTTAATTTGACTTTTTTCGGATGTGCAATGTGACAAAGTTTCATATAAGGGTTCTGTTAAAATATACTCAGCAATCAAGATATCGGCAATCAAGAATTACTGAATGTCAGAATGATTCTTCGCCAATAATAATATATTTGATCTTTAATGTTCAACCTGATAAATTTGTTTAAACGATTGATTTCTTCTTGGCTTGAACCCTTCTTTCCATCATTTACATAGAAAGTTTAGCGAGAATGAAGTCCCCAAATCAGAAGAGATGTTTACCACAGTGATATAAAGAAGTTTCCTGACCTCAAATACCAGGAAGTAAACTTCCACCATATCGCAAATGAAAATGAGATAATAAGCCATGGTGGTTATAATCGGATGGTATCATCGCATAGGAATTATTCCGCACCGTACATAAAATTGATCGTAATGCATCAATTCATTATTGTCACATTAAGTCCAGACAATTTATTTTCATCCAAACAGCAGTGCTATTTGAAGCTTAGTATGCAATGGCATTTTTGACTAATGCAGCATCGATCTATCTGTTTGCATAGTAAACAAGGAAATATGTCGTCTGTCTAATCGATCGGCTGCTGCTACTCCTAAACTGCCGTAGGTCTGGGCATTCCGACAACACGGATTGAATAAAACTGCCAAAACAGCTAGCAGAATGAAGCGGACGACTGTCACGACCTATGGCCATTCCTTTATTTCTCTCCAATATCTTGTCGTTCTATGATCAGCTTAACTCTTTGTGTCCTTCCTCATTTCTCTGAGACTAACCAATCGACGGCCAGCCACTCTATGGACAGACAGACCTGCACAGACAGGGCGAGTCTTTATACCACGAACTGGGCCACCCATTCATTTCGCATTGTCATATTTTAAACAAAGCTGAATCGATCCTCTTCATTTGTTTGCAGTAAATCAAGAACTGTGATTCTTCTGCATGCCAGATGTTTCGCCTTACCTTGCTAATGCACGCCATTATAATATGCCCATTTTAATATTTGCAAGAGAAAATTTCATCCCTTACTTTGGTGGAGGAGATCTGGTTAGAAAGATCCCCGATCCGCTGGTCTTTTTCATCCTTATTACACTATCGTAGGAGCATTACTTCCATACGATGATCCTATCACTTTCTTCTTATCCCTTCCGTGCTCTCAGCATATTTCGTATTATCATCTTTGACTAATATACACCCTTAGATAATCCCTCTCTTATTATCACTTTCTTTTATTGTGACAGACTTCAGGAAATTCACCACTATTTGAAAGCGCAGATATTTTTTCTTTGGTGCCATTCATCCCCACACATTATCTTTCATCTATTTATAGGATTTCAATGAACGATTATCGAGTGTTGGTTCATTGAACGAGAGACTTCTGGATTTAATAAAATCATCAAGAAGTTTGAAATTTCCCCTTTAATACACTTCTTGCATGGCTTGTCAGTTTGTGAAGAGATACTTCACATTCCCATCATTTTAGTGATAATCAATAGTTGAAGGTATTTTTCAAGACTAGTTTTCTTTGAAAAAAGAAACTGATTGATGAATGTAGCAAGGTTTCGTGAGGATAGGGAACTAAGCTAGTTTAAATGAAATTTCTTAGTTCGATATGACAGTGACTTTTGTTCTTTGGCAAAACATAAAGTGAATGAATAGATCTTATTTTTATCTTCAGGATGATAATGCACTGAAACGGGTCATTTTCTTAATTATCTTCCGATTAACAATTTCAAAGATTAACAATTTCCTATTGCCGTATTTTGGGAGCAGAAGGAAGAAAAGAAGAAAATATATTTTAGGAAAAGCGGGAATATTTGATTATAACGTTTAAAGTGATTCTCGTCTCCTTCTTTCAATTCGATTTGAGAGTTTTCTATTGGTCATGTTTTGGGAGCAGACAAAAGTTAAAACCGGGAAAGCTGTCAATTCGTCCACACAAATTTGTAGTGACCAATATAAATGGCCTAATAAGTTGGCCCTATGTTCCCGTTGAATACAGTTGTAATCAAAATACTTTTATTCAAATTTCTATTTAAATCATTTCATTGATATTATGCCTCAATCGCTTCCAGTATTGACAAGTCTTAATTAAGGATTAATAAGAATGAAACAGCCTAGTAACAAGTCAATGTTATACGCAAACATTCTCTGCAATTCAATATTAGAAAATCTGTTCTGATTTCCTCCTTTCTACAAATACATATGTATATGCCAGATATTGATTAGAATGTATAGATCAATTCTTGATTGGTAATACTGAATGAAACATAGACATCTTAAATATTTCAGGGGTGTTCCGTATCTTTGTCCCAAAAAAATAACTTTTGGGCGAATATTCTGTTCATTTTTGCTCCCGTGAAAATGATAGATTGATTTTCTGCCAATAGTTGCCATAGGTTTAAATATTGACATCGAACCACTTGAGACAGAAGCGGGGCTGCATTGGTAGCGAGGTGACATTGTAGCAGTCATCAAGATCATTGTAATGACTGGCATGTAACAAATGCTTATCATTATGCTGCGATTATGAGTACTGTTATCATGATTTCTTATCGTACTCTCCGATACGTTTATACTTCCAGTGCATTACCTAAAGGGGTGTTCTATCGAATCGTTTTTATCATTATATATATGTATATATATAGTGTTATTCGTTACAGATGCATCAGTATAAATGTCAGCATCACATAGACGTGCACGTCTCTTGTGAATGAGAAAATTCCCTAGGCCACAAGAATTATTCATGAGCCAACTACGAATGATATCTGTCTATGGTCTTATGATCTTGACATTTTTGTGAGTCTTCTCAAGAGTTTTCTAAAATTTAAAAATTTCCTGTTTCAAGTTCTTTGTTGACCTAACAGGTTGCACTCAAGAACTTCCTTTTGGTATTCTGCGATACTGTCATCTCTCATCAGCTGATATCAAGAAAAAATAAAGGAATCCTTCTGTCCTCCCGCGTTTCTCTTATTTTCTTTTCAGTGTGAAATTTTTCGCGCAAATGGCTTCTCTCTATAATGTGTGCTTTTGTTTATTGTTTATCTATGATGCCGAATTATTACAAAATATAGCAAAAAATTAGAAATTAAGGCATTGCATGAGAAAGGAATTTCCTCTCTTTCTTTTCCCTCTCTCTCTGTCGATCATTAAGCGTCTTGGGCTTACTTTTTTTTCTTAGTTTTCATTTTATAGTTTTCTCCTTCGATGTTTCATTTTTTTTTTTTGAATAAAAAAAATGAGTTACTTGCATTGCTACATCTCCCTTACCTTTTCCTCATTTTTTGTAAAAAAAAATGAATGAAGCCTGAACCAATAAAGCTTGTACTTTTTATCATTCATTTAGCTTACATTTTGAGAAGGACACCTATGCTGTGATATACGAAGTGTTACTGTTTGAGTATTTACGCTTGCACGAGTCAGCCTGAATCCATGACAGTGCATAAGGCGGAGATTGAACATCATTTTCCAGTGGACATCTCCACTGGAAATTTATTCCCGGTGAGGGGAAGAAGGAGAGGGGGGGGGGCACAAAAACTTGTAATGCTTAATATACCTGGCTGTTATGCATAAAAGTCTGAATGAATCTGCCCGAATAAAAAGAATTTTGAGAGTCGTTTTACCGTCTTTATATATCTCAAAGGACTAAAAGTTAAATCAGTTTATATTTGTTATTGTTCCTTTCTGTTTGATATTTAAAACAGATTTCGTTCCATTTCCTTTCAGTTGCTAACAGTTACCTGGCTGGCTACTTTCAGGTTGCCGCCCTTAATGCAAACAGAATTATTTTGCGTCAGACATCACTTTGGTCCTGAATATTAAAGTGAACCATCCATTTTATCCATCAATATATATTTAGTTGACAGTGCCATTAGTATCTACTTGTCTTTTTTCTTTTTCTTTTTTTTTAAATTCTTAACAAACCAAATTCTGTGGTTTATTTTGTAATCATTGGACTAATTGCCACTTTCACATGTTAGCGCCATTCGTTTCTTCTTTTCAGTTGTTTAATTTCCATTCTTTAATGAAGGTAGCTGCTGCTGTAAAAGAGAAATTGTTGCAGCAGGAAATGAATACTCATCCATTTGGCAGTTAATTAATTTTGGACTTCTACAAAGATGAGATTTTTTTGAAGTTGGACTGTTACAGCTGTTGTTTATGCTTAAATATTGGTTAAATATATACAAAAACGCTTAAATATATACAAAAACTTAAATATATACTTAAATATATAGGCAATTAGTCCAATGATTAAATATATACAAAATATAAATATATACAATTGAGAGCATTTTTCCGAATTTGGAAAATCCCTTACCGTTCTATAAAGAGAATAATCGACAGCTGACATCGATAGTAATTACAAAATCATTGGGAAGTTATGTATGTCAGAACAGTGGTAGTTGATAAGGAGAGTAACACTTCAGACTTAGATATCCTCTTGGACGGTTAAAGGTTAAGCGCTATATAAGTGTATATCGCTACAAATATAAATATAAATATATCGAAGCGCCATGATGACACGGGGTCACATGCAACGTGACTATTGAGTAGTAATTCTGAAGAAGTGTCCTATATTACTGAAATGTGTCTAGGGTTAATCAAGTCTAGGAATAATTGTGTAGAGGGTCAGTAAACAAATACTTCAAACTAGTCAAGAAATAATATGTCATTGTCTAATCTTGCCTCCATTATTCTTGTCCATAATGAAAATGAATTACTGACATACGGTTGCTGCAGACAACTATCAGCAAGTTTTTCGTTTATTTTACTTATTTTGTGGATCGCTGATTCCTGTTCGTTTATAAATAACATTGAAAATTTCGCGATGTTTCATTGCAACCTTTTCTTTCTACATATTGTCTCGAAACATTTCTGGAAATGTGTTTAGTCAAGTTAACACCCTTATATATCTCGCATCTTGCATGCTTCAGGCAGAATCAATACTCTTTGTTATCTTCCCGAGATTGCCTACATCTTTGCATATTCTCCACGCTGTTAAAAAGCCTTTACTTCGTCTTTACTAGTTTTGTATAATTTGTTTTACAGATTCATTTTTTCCCGCATTGTCACACAATCTGTGTAATGCATCTTTATCTTACCATCCGTAAATACTTTAGCAGTCATCAATCGCATTCATTACAATTGGAATGTTAAAAAAAATAGTCTCATAATCAATCAGTGGAATGCGTAATATAGCAGCTGTTCGCCACCCACACCGTTTTTGGATTTTATTCCGCATTCCGAGGTGCTTCGAATGGTAGGAAGGAACATTTACCTTCTCCTCTCTGCGCTCCTCATTTGGGAACGAACCTACATTTTACTATTGTTATGACATATTAACATGC
>NW_018108181.1:776982-802844 GCF_000183805.2 Loa loa | reverse complement strand
TTCTTGTCCATAATGAAAATGAATTACTGACATACGGTTGCTGCAGACAACTATCAGCAAGTTTTTCGTTTATTTTACTTATTTTGTGGATCGCTGATTCCTGTTCGTTTATAAATAACATTGAAAATTTCGCGATGTTTCATTGCAACCTTTTCTTTCTACATATTGTCTCGAAACATTTCTGGAAATGTGTTTAGTCAAGTTAACACCCTTATATATCTCGCATCTTGCATGCTTCAGGCAGAATCAATACTCTTTGTTATCTTCCCGAGATTGCCTACATCTTTGCATATTCTCCACGCTGTTAAAAAGCCTTTACTTCGTCTTTACTAGTTTTGTATAATTTGTTTTACAGATTCATTTTTCCCGCATTGTCACACAATCTGTGTAATGCATCTTTATCTTACCATCCGTAAATACTTTAGCAGTCATCAATCGCATTCATTACAATTGGAATAGATTGATCGACATTCGTCAACTGCGCTTTACAATTAGGAACTATCATCAAATCGATCCCTCATGAAATGAAATGCAAGGCGCTTCTAGTAAATAGCAACATCATGCCATACTTCTTGTGCAGCTGTCGTCAGAACAAGTTCTGTTCATTTTTAGAAAAAGTCTTCCACTTCTGAATTGTCGTTGCTTAATCTTAGCCATTTTCTGCTTCCGCATGTAAAGGTATGCATCATCTCTGATCTGTGATCAGTTCATTATCAAAAATGTATTTTGCGTATTTCTTGTTTAATTTTCAATTCATTCATTCATTCATCGTGGAAATTCATCATGTCACTCCTCTTGTGACATTACCTTTCGATAATATTATCTCTTTTTTTTATACTTTAACATGCAACGATGAGTCATCTCGATTGCATTGTTGCAGAAACTTTTTTCTGTAGAGTTCGCCAAAAACATCCTTAATACTGGTGCATTCCATCGATTTGAAGCAAATATATTTGACAAAGTATTCTTGGCTGTTGAGAAATATGCGTTCCTCTTCTCTTCTCTTCTTTTCTCCACTTTTTTTTACCACTGAAAAATATTTCGGAAAAGATGGAAACATTTAAAAAGTCAGCGTAGCTCTACTGCCCTTGTTGCCTAAATTTCAAAGAATTTCAGAGCGGCAATGTTAAAGAATTTCTTTGAAGAATCCTCTATCTTCGTTTTTGGTCACCAATTATCATAATTTCAGTTCTCAGTGGAGCTTTAATATAGGATTACTTCATCAGTGGTTAATATCATTTTGACTATCGGCTAATTTTCGTCATTGATTTTCGCAGTTAAATGTGTTATTGTCACTCTTCCACTCATATCTTTTGGTAAACACAACGTTTCCATCGATCCATCTACCAACATCCTTTTCTTGGCTTTTTTTTAAAAAAAAAGAAAATGAAAACTAAGATTAAACTTCTGACCGGATTGAGAATCATTGGTTGATGGCTGACTTCCACTGCTTCATAATATTTATCACTCTCAACTATTGCTTACTTTCTTTTATTCATATATTTAATATCTTCTAACAGTGCATTGATAAAGTTTAATTCCTCTTTAAATGCAGCAAAATCGTATTTCACATTTCCTTTTATTACTTATTTTTTTAGGGAAAATTTAATTCGATGGCATATTCAATGTAAAAGATAACATTATTGTATCACTTGTCACTTTTGAAAAGATCCTTCAAATTGTGCAAATTTGTTTTCGTACATAAGATTTTTGCTAGAACGAGGGACACTATGCGCAAATATTCGGTCTATCCATATCGTTAAGTGCAATTTAATCTCTCTTAATTAATGCTTTGTCCATTTCTACTATAGCGTTTTCATCGGTTATAATTACGAGATTATAAACTAAACTGAATGATGTAAACGATAAGTGAAGTGTGATCGATAGAAGTTTCCGTTAATTATAAATTTTCTTGCAGTTCTGTTACTTATTCTTAATTTACACCACTTCAAAAAGATCTTAAAAGGAGAATACCTCTGATTTGTAACATTAAACTAGCATTTAAATTGACAACGGAGATATAGGATATGCCACTTTCATGAATTTCATAAAAAAGAGCCTTAGAAGAGACAATGTCCTAAAAAATATGCATTGAGAATATCTTTAATGTGGCATTGATCGTTTGGTCTCTTTTGTACTGATGCTCGTATCATTTCAAAATGCAACTGTCTTTATGAGATGGGATCAGTTGCTTCCTTCATTTATTGGTGACACTGAATATTCAGGAGGGTTTCAAAATTTTGACCAGCTTTTTTTCCGTATTTGTAATCCCGTAACTTTTTTCATGTGCCGAGAGATTTTTTTAATGGAAATTCAAATATTCAAATATTTAATGGAAATTCAAATATTAAAATATTCAAATATTAGGAGCAATTCGTCCAAGTTAGATTTCTAGTTGGCATTTCATGCCAAGTTTGAATTTTCATCACTGCATGTTTTCATTTTAAAGATATTCTAACACGATTTTGAAAAATTGGTAGGATGGAAGGGCGAAGAATTTCATTAATCCCATCAATTAATGCGACATTGGGTACAGTTAATATTCAAATTTAAAATTTTACATCACTCGAACATTTTCTTCAAATTATTTCTACTTAGTTCGAGCCGTCTCTCACCTCAGCTTTCCCCCTCATTTCCACTCCTTATCTATCTACTAATCATTCATCCTCTTTTGTTGCATAAAATTGCTCTGTTTGATATTTCTTAAGACATTCTTCTCCCGGGAATCTCTCAACTATATGTTATACCCGGATGATGCGGTCTTTGGATCTTGCTGTTGTTCATTCCTATCCCTCCCCTCCTCTTTTTTCTGTAAAATATGCACAACAGAATTATGCAAACATCTCGACTTTTTTTTTAATGTCACAATGGGTTCAAATGAGTAAATAGCTAACATTATATCTCTCTTCTGGAGTGGATGGCGTTTGTTGTCGAATCGCCTGACAGCAGTGACGGATGTGCCACGATCACCGAGATGGGCCAGATGGATCATTGCACGTTCCAGTGATGGGATATTTGGCATTGTCACTAATGCGCATTTCAATGAAAGCAAAAGAGAGAGGCACGAATTCCGCTTTGTTCTACCCTTGTTCTTCAGCTTTGCAACATGCAGCACTGTTCTTTCTCCTCTACTGAAACATCTCATAAAATAAGTTTAATTGTTTCGCTGAAATAGCACAGACAAGATTTATCCATTGGAATGTTTACATCACCTACTCGTACACAATACTCTTTCCATGCTTTTTTTATTCCTCTTTTGCATGGTC
The DNA here is from genome assembly GCF_000183805.2 of Loa loa. Classification (NCBI taxonomy): domain Eukaryota; kingdom Metazoa; phylum Nematoda; class Chromadorea; order Rhabditida; family Onchocercidae; genus Loa; species Loa loa. Next base: position 799,578 of record NW_018108181.1, on the reverse strand, counting down.
TTCAATCAATGATTTATTTAATCGATATTGTTTCTTTTTTTCCCTGTATTCTTTACTAAAATTCGTTTCATTCGTTAGACATCGAATGGAGCTAAATAAAATTCAGAATTGTCTCTTTTTTATCTTATCATTCATAAAACTAGGCTTAGTCCGCATTCTTTCCCCTGCCAGGATCATGATGGTAAGAAAGAAGAGCACGTTTGTCGTAAGCCTAAGTTTTAATGACAGGCTTCACCTAACTTTTACTACAAGTTAACGTTCCACTCCGTAAAACAGCTGCTCACTAATATAACACTTTCATAATGACTCAAAGCTTATTTAAAATATAAATTTACATGAAATGACTGAAACTTACACTTCCAGAATTCGTCTATTTTTCCACCGATATGCCTTACACAAAATGAGGAAATACATGCATATCTGCCTACTTGTATGCAAGTCTCTAGCGAACAAATCCTCTATCAGATTACATCTCTTCTGACTACTCGGTGAGCAACTGTTAGTTTGTTAACGTGGGAAGCGAAAGAGAGAGAGAGAGGTTGTTGTAGAACCTGAAGTTACAGACGACAGGTTAGCTTCCTTCGAAGTTCCTATTGTGGATAGGCTGTTTCAGGAGTTTATTTTGCATAGAGACAAGAGTTTACTGAATAAGACAGGTTTCTCTCTGTACATTCACATGCTTCTAGCACATCCCCGAATGAATGAATTCAAGGTGCTCGAAGAACTGCTGGTCTCTGCCGGTAATTTTCATTTCATAGATGTGGCATCATTTTGTCATGCATTACTTTTGAAATATTTACGTTGTGCGTCGTGTATTATAGTAAATTACTTACTAATTTACGTAAAGGTAATTGGTGTGGGGGGTGATTTTCAGGCGATGACGACTGATATAGCCGTGCGAGGCCACGATTATAATGGTCGGATCGAGGATTACGAGGAATACGACGAGAATTCTTCCGCCAGACTCTTCGAACGTTCACGCATCAAAGCTCTTGCTGGTTTGTTCATTCCGATATGTTGCCTGATGACTGGGCAATTTGGTGCTTGAATTCCCATCGCCAAATGAGTAAGTAGTCGCATCAGCTGTTTTTTCAGATGAACGTGAAAATGTTCAGAAGAAAACTTTCACCAAATGGGTAAATTCACATCTTTTACCGATAAACTGCAAAATACACGATTTATATATGGATATGCGTGACGGCAAAATGCTCATTAGACTTCTTGAGGTGCTCTCTGGCGAGCGATTGGTTAGTTTTTCCTTGTCCATTGAAGAGACTTATCAAATTTCAAACAAATTCTAATTTACGCTTCAAAAATATCATATGTGGAAACGATAATCGAAAACAGATACATGGTTGTATATTATTATTTTTTGTCTTTTTTTGTTTTTTTTTTGTCTTGGCAAAATTGATTTTTTTCAAGGACCTATTTACATTTAAGTTCTTAATTTTCGTCGTTTTCGTCGTAATGAATAGTCAGATTGCTTGAGCAGTAACTTGTTTAGGCACATTTTGTGTTCTCCTTTTGTTATCTGTTATGTTTTCTGATCAGCTTTGAGGCGAAAAGGATGGATATTTATATAGTGAATGTACATGCTGTAAGATGAATTTATTTATTTAGCTAAAAGAAATATATCTAAACACATCATCATGCATTATATATTGAATTTCCTGCGAAGCAAAATGTTTTGAATTATTAGGCAGTCGTTACCACTAACACTATCGTATTAACCCCTTCTTGCTGTCCTTATTCATTCTCTCCCCTTTTATTTCTTAAACTAGAATGTAATTCAATAGAAAAATAGTCGATGAACAGTTAAGATAGAGAAACATTTGGTTTGCTGTTCACATTGTTCGCAGGGAATCATGAGCAAGAAGCGAAAGGAAATCACAGATAAGCACAGTCAGAAACTGAATGAGAATTTTAATGTAACTTGCTCTAGGGATTGGATATTTCGACGAGGTAGATTTGGCAAAAAATTAAATGGGAATTAGAGTCGAATTTTGGAATTAAGATGAAGAGGGAAAATTTTAAGAGAAAAGCAAATAATTTTTAGCTAGCTTAAATTCAAAATATAGTTCGAAGCAGAAAAGTGACAAAATATGAGTCGGAAATCAAAATTACTGTTATTAAGAAGTGACAGTTAACAGATGAAACACTCCATAACACTTCTTAATGCTTCCTTCAATAAATCCAAGCAACATCGAATTTGAAAACAAATTAGTAAAGTGGCTTCCCCATGAAAACATAATGTAAAAAGTTGATTTTTAAGGACAGCAGTATTATGAAGTAAACTGACTGTGTTCATCTTGCTTTCATGTGAACCAAAATAAAAATACGTATCTCAATTTTGTTCGTCATTACGAATAACGATGAAGTGAAAATCGCATAGATATTTAGGTAGGAGATTGAAAAAGGGGTTTGAAGCTGGGTATTGACACGATCGGAATATGGTGAAGTTAGAACATATAATAAACTTGGGAACGGGAACTCTCTGTTAGGTTATATGCATAATTATAACCATTTTCAAAATTGCTTAGTATTCAAATTCATAATTGTTCGGTATGATTTAAGCGGTGCAGCAGTTACGAAACTTGACCTTATAGGTTTTGCAGCGTGATTCATTTTTTTTAAAATCATTCTCAAAGGGAAACCAGTCGTTAGATCCAACACTTTCATAAAGATGAAATTAATTCCAGCACTATTAGAAAGGCCTAATTATAGGGATAGGTTTGGTTAATAATTCATAAAGAAATTTAAAAACATTGGAACCAACTGCGGAACAGATGGTCGAAATAAAATACATGTTGGTTCAGTAAATATGGCTTTGGTCGTTCGAGATGTTGTATTATTTCCGTTTGTTGATACTCTTTTGCTAAGCATTTGTTTTTCTTATCTTTGTGGATATAAAAATAACGCTTTAGGTTTTATATCATCGCAGATTATACCATATGATAGTTGTTATTTTGCAGCAAGTCTTTGGATCTTTGGAAACTTTTTTCAAGTAAAGCATGATGCATTTTTGAAAAATCGAAAAAAATTTCAGCCGAAGCCAACCCGTGGTAGAATGCGTATACATTGTCTCGAAAACGTGGACAAAGGCTTACAGTTTTTGCGCGATCAGCATGTTCATCTGGAAAATCTCGGGTCGCATGATGTCGTGGATGGAAACCCTCGATTAACATTGGGTCTTATCTGGACTATTATTTTACGATTTCAGGTTTAATTTCGTCGTTATTATACGGGTTACCAAGAGAAATGGTAGATTTCAGTCGTTTCAAACCTTAGAACCTTATAATGTTCTCAGGAAATTCTATCGCATTATTTGGATCTGACAGTTCTATGCCTTATAGTTGCAGCTGCAGTTATATGTCAAGTTCTCTAGGATTCTTGTTTTTCATGAAACATGGTGAATCACTATGGAATGCTGCAAAATTTCATATTAATCACTTGTTTCATTGCATGATTGTTCGGTATCTTTCTCAGTATAGAAATGGTGAATTAGTTAACGGATTTAATTAAACCCATCCTTCCTTCTATCTGTTCATTCTCAAAAGAATGGATAGAAATATACCTGCGAAAACTGATTGCCATAAGACTCTTTTGCATTTTATCCAGATCTTATTTCAGTCAATTAGGTCATATTGAAACGGTTTCTTCGTTAACTACATTCTTGTTCCGCTTTCAGCAGTTTGAGTACTAGTTTCCTTTTTTCAAGAGAAGCAAGTGCTAGGGATCTATTCATGCACCTTCTTTAATTTACGAAATTAGTGAGATGACTAAAAAGTTAAATTTATTTAGAACTTTAATAATCAGTCAGAAAGAAAAGGTGAGTTCAGTATAAATAAGAATTCATTCTTCATTAAACTTAGGACGATTATCCGGTCCTTTATTGTTCTAGATTCAAGACATTACATTCGAAGATGCAGACAACCAAGAGACACGCAGTGCTAAGGAAGCGTTATTACTGTGGTGTCAAATGAAGACAGCCGGTTATCCGAACGTAAACGTTCGAAACTTCAGCACTTCGTGGCGTGATGGCTTGGCATTCAATGCACTCATTCATAAGCATCGCCCCGACCTCATAGAATATGAAAAGTTGCAAAAATCCAATGCACTTTACAATCTGAGTAACGCATTCGAAACAGCCGAGCAACAACTTGGATTAGTTAAATTCTTAGACCCCGAAGGTTTCCATAAATTTGTAATTTTCAAAATTTTTAAATTTGTAAATTTGTAATTTTCAAAAAAAACAAAATTCTATAAATTTGTAATTTTTTTCTGTTTTGGATAAATAATTAATGATCAAATCTTTGTCAGTGCTCTAATACCTTTCTTTTTTCTATATCTTCCATCATCATTTTTTATATGTTTTATAACTGATCATTACAGATGTAAATATCGATATGCCTGATGAGAAATCAATCATCACTTATGTCGTGACGTACTATCATTACTTCAATAAAATGAAACAGGAAACTATCCAGGGAAAGAGAATTGGGAAGGTGGTTTTTCTGCTTAGCCCAGCAGTTAACAGTTATTTTCTAAGATATTAAACTTATTTTGGTTCTGACTTGTTTTCGAAATTTACTTACCTAGTTCAGTTCTTGATATCAGGTTGTGAATGAGCTGGTGGAAAATGAAAAACTGATAAATAATTATGAACATTTATCAAGCGATTTACTGGAGTGGATTCGACAGACCATTGAATCATTGAATGATCGTCATTTCATCAATTCATTAAGCGGTGTACAAAAACAGCTTGCTGAATTCAACAATTACCGCACACAAGAGAAACCGCCGAAGTAGGAAGTTTTTCTAACACTTGTTGCTACACTTCCTGCTGTTTAAGTCATAAACTTCAATAGAAATAATTGTGATATATTTTTCCAGATTTACAGTAACTCAGTAAAGGTAAAATTACTTTCAGAAGCTTTACCATTAGTTGCCATCAAGTTCTGCCAGCCACTTTTTAGCCACCATACAAATTCCAGGAATTTTCTCTGGTCCTCTAATCTATATCCTTTTCGCAGGTTCAATGAAAAAGGTGAATTAGAAGTACTTCTTTTCACAATTCGAAGTCGTATGCGTGCCAATAATCAGAGGCCATATATACCGAGGGATGGCAAATTAATCGCAGACATCAATCGGGCTTGGGAGAATTTAGAAAGAGCGGAACATGAAAGAGAGCTGGCATTGAAAGAGGAAATTATTAGGTAAATTTTGAGATTATTGACCAAGTTTGATTAGTGTTTTAATCTGTTCTTTACCAGGGTCCACTCCAACCTTTTTATTTGTAGCGTGGACCACTAGGTCCAAAAATAGTTTCTGTTAATTTAGAAATATACTTTGGTCAGAACTTTTGACGTATTAGTAGACGTGGAGTAACATTATAATATAAAAAAAGGAATATAATTCTAATAGCCTTCGCAGATTACCGCTTGGGAACCACTAATGTATATGGGCTAGAAATTTTTTTAGAAATGCCTAAAAATGATTATTTCCTCAAGAAATTTTAGCATTTCGAGAGCAATATTTGGTTTGCAGCTGCTATAATTGAATTTTCAGGCAAGAGAAACTTGAACAACTAGCAGCTCGATTTGACCGTAAGGCGAGTATGCGAGAAACCTGGCTTAGCGAAAATCAGCGGCTTGTCAGTCAGGATAACTTCGGCACTGATTTGGCTAGTGTAGAGGTAAGCGGCTTGTACTATTACACGAAATCAATGTAAATCATTATAGGCAATTTTCGAATTTAATTTTCTTAAAATTAGAAGCATAGTGCTTTTCATTTTCTACGTAGTGTTAAAGAGGAAAGCTCTGGGTTTGTTATCTGTACGAACTGTGTTTGTGTGATAAACATTGTTAGAATGAGCTAGTAAACATAATTTTAGTGATTACAAGGGAGCATTTATCCATTTTTTAATGAATCTTATATCAGTCTTGTGGAGAAATATGCCATTTTTACCCTTTGATATCATTGAAAGTGTTAAAACGATATACACAAAAACCTATGCAGGCAGCCACAAAGAAACATGAAGCAATAGAGACAGATATTTACGCATATGAAGAACGTGTACAAGCGGTTGTCGCTGTTGCTGGTGAATTGGAAGCTGAAAATTATCATGATATTGACAGAATCAATGATAGGTTGTCTCTCTAATTTCTTGATTTGGTAGATTTTTTTTTTCGTATTATCTAATGGATATTGAGTGTGGTAATACTGGCTATACTGCTGCCATACCGTATTGGCTAGATACTGGTACTGGCTTAGCTGTATCTCAACATCATCAACATACTGAGTGAAATTTTACTGAGTTGTCTCGTTACTTTGAGTCTTTAATATTATGATTTTGCAGAAAAGAGAATGTACTACGATTGTGGAATTACCTTCTTGAATTATTATTGGCACGCCGTGTTCGTTTGGAACTTTCCATGGCAGTTCAGCGAATGTTTCATGAAATGGTTTATGTTCTGGATTGGTGTGATGAAATCAAGGTAATGGCTTGCCTTTAACTTAGGGATACATCAGCTCCAATAGCATATTGTTAAAAGTCCATATTTAAATCATTAACAACACTAATGTTCAAAATATGTTTGTACAAAATAAATATTTTTGGTTAAGTTGAGTAAATGTTTATAGTTAAAAGTTTAATTTGCATAATCGATGCTGAATTTATATTAACAAGTTTTTAGGCCCGTCTTTTATCCGAGGATCTTGGTCAGCATCTTATGGATGTCGAAGATTTACTGCAGAAGCATTCACTTTTGGAATCAGATATCAATATTGTTGGGACTCGTGTTAAAAATGTGAATAGCCAAGCAGAAAAATTTACATTACCAAACGGTCCGGATGGCAGTGGATATAAGCCAGTGGAGCCATCATTAGTTGAAGAAAGAATGCAGATTTTGCTGGATCGTTATGCGGAGCTAAAAGAATTAGCAGTGGAACGTAAACGTCGTTTGGAAGATAACAAACGTTTATGTCAGTTCTGGTGGGATGTTGACGAACTGGAACATAACCTAAAAGATATGGAACAAGTACTCACTTCACCAGATACTGGGCGTGACATGGTTTCTGTATCATTACTGCTCGCGAAACATAAAAATGCTGAACAGTCACTCGATATTGTTGGTAAACGATTGAACGATCTCGAAAATGAAGGACAGCAGTTGCAGGAAGAGAAGATTCCAGGTTAGCCTTCACATTCTTTTAATTCAGTGATTTATGGCTTGTAATATTCTAGTTTTCTTTCCTAAATTCCATAATCATTGGGTTTCTAGATTCAGACTATAGATTCCTGGAATTCTTTGACTTTTTCAAGACTGATTGATTACTAAATATTCTTTAGATTGCTTCTTATATGTCAGTGTTTTATTCTGAAATAATTTCATTATCATAGGATATTTAGTGAATGGCTTCCTAAACGTCCTTTTATTCTGGTGTAATTTACTTGTCACAATGAATGAAAGCTTTTGCGCATAATGGTTACTTGAAATTCATATGTGTTCAGCGATAAGAAAAGCTCATATAGGTTAATTCCCCAATGAGGTTGATTGAAATAAAATAGAATTCGATGTTAGAAACATCCATACAGCAAATAAAGAAATATATGCGGAATTAATTTTAAGTTTTCTATAGGAACAATACATATACAAATGTTCATATTTAAAATCATTTCTATATTGGCAATTTCTATTTTTTATTATATTTTTTCACTATTTATCCATACCCGTATGCTTCTCATTTGAAAGTAATCAAGTAAATAAAATTAAATATATGGTAACAATTTTCTCTGCATTAAAAAATGCTGTACGTGTTAGCTTATTGTTCTCCTCGAGGAATAACGCAGTTTTAATTCGTATTTTTATATTTCAACTATTTAGAAAATAAATTGCCTGTTGAATATGTTTATCTTCTCTGTCTTAATTCCTGTTCAAATTTCCTGCCGTTTTCAGGTGCGGAAACTATAAATGGTCGTTTGGCTACAATTCGTGATTACTTCAGTAAACTGAAAGAATTGGCTGCAAACCGTCACGTGCGACTTTCCGGAGGTGTCAATTACTACCAATTCTTCAATGATGCTGATGACGTGGACGCTTATCTTGTTGACACACTTCGTCTGGTGGGAAGTGAAGATGTTGGGAAGGATGAGGGTACCGTGCAGTTACTTATTAAGAAGCACGATGATGTTAGCGATGATTTACTTAAATTCGAGGAGAATATCAAGCAGTTGCATATACAGGTATGTTTTTTGGGTGGGTTTTTCATGTTGATAGTGTGGGAACTTATCTGAGAAATTTATTTGATTATTGTCTTGATAAACGTCAAGTTACTCGCAGTTCCTATAGATGCAATTTCTTTCTGCTATCAACTGAACGCACCTTTATAATTTCACAGGATTATTTCACAGATTTCTCATTCTAGGCAGAATCTTTACCGCCAGAGGCTCGTGAGCACCCAGATGTACGCAGACGTCTTGACATGACTGAAAGACGTAAGGCGGAGTTAGAAGAACTTGCACGACTTAGAAAGCAACGTTTATTGGATGCATTATCTTTGTACAAATTGTTTAGTGATGCTGACATTATCGAAGCATGGATTGATGAGAAAGTACGTTTTGAATCTGATTTTTATGATATTTACTCTGCCTACATGGGAGACATAGCTGAAATGGGAGACATAGCAAGTTCTCAGTTACCTTCAGCTCATATACATTATAGGGTAAATTGTTAGCGACACTGGTACCAACTGATGATTTGGAAGAAGTCGAAATCATGAAACATCGTTTCGAAACTCTTGAAGCTGATATGAACAATCAGGCAGCTAAAGTTGCCACTGTGAACGAGCTTGCGCGCCAGCTTCTTCATGTTGATCATCCAAATTCAGATGAAATTTTACAAAGGCAGAATAAGCTTAATGCGAGGTAAACAAGTTCTCAGTTACCTTCAGCTCATTTTATTTTAAAATCTCTTGTTCGGTTATACTGAATTTTCCGTGGATTTTCATGTTCCTGCTGTAGAAAATTTTGCTTCGAAAATCTCTTCAATGAGAATTCAGATGGGCGCAACTGCGGGATATGGTTGATCAGAAAAGATCTGAACTTGATCAAGCACATCGTTTGGAAACATTCCGTATCGATTGCCAAGAAACAGTTTCCTGGATTGAAGACAAAACCCGAGTACTTGAAGATGCCGGCGAACTTACTAATGATCTCACTGGTGTTATGAAGCTTCAGCGTCGTTTGTCTATGATGGAGCGCGACCTTGGTGCTATTCAGGTACTGTAATGAATTTCCTGAGTTCAGAATAGTTCAGAATACATTGTAAAACTCAAACATGGGTCAGAAATCTCTGCAATCTACGAAATTCTAGTCAGCTTAACATTTCAGGCTAAACTTGATTCACTTCAAAAAGAAGCATCCGAAATCGAAAAGGAGAAACCTGCAGATGCCGCACAGATACGCGAGGATATTAAGCGAATGCATCTCGCTTGGGATATACTCAATAGACGTGTACGTGAGCATGAGGCGAAACTTGATGAAGCTGGTGATTTGCAACGATTCCTTCGCGATTTGGATCACTTTCAAGCTTGGTTAACTGCTACGCAGAGACAAGTATCTTATTTGTTTCATATTTCAACGAATAAACATCCCTTTGGTTTTGACTCCATCCAAAGCTAAAACTGCGTAGTGCTTAATGAGGAACATGAAGCAAACAATGGGGAGAGTTTTCTGAGCACCAGATTTTCACGCCAGAGTTCCGAAACAATAAAGTTATATGAAATTGATTCTCTTTTTCTAGTAAACTCGCTGTATATTCTTTAGGTTGCTTCAGAAGACGAACCACAATCTTTGGCTGATGCTGAACAATTACTTAATCAGCATGCAGCAATTCGGGAAGAAATTGATGGCTATGCCGAAGATTACGTTAAGGTGAGATATTACGCTAAAAGTTAAGCCGAAAATTCAACTGTTTGCCTTTGTCTTATGGTTAATAGAGACTCAGTCTAGGAGAATGCTAACCATGTTATTTGTAGTAATAGTTTCGTGCTTATTTTGGCTACAGATGCGAGCAATGGGTGATCGAGTAACACAGGATCAGACGGACCCACAGTACATGTTTTTACGTCAGCGCCTCGCTGGATTAGAAGAAGGCTGGGAAGAACTGCAAAGAATGTGGGATAATCGACAGCATCTTCTTAGTCAAGGACTCAATTTACAGGCAAGTGTTAATTTCAGTGGTAATTTTTTTTTGTTTCAAGCTTTGATGAAATATTTCGTTTTTGCTAAACTCTTGTTGAGTTTTTTCTTAGCCAATATGAATGATTTAAAATATTCTAGATGTTTCTCCGTGATGCAAAACAAGCTGAAGTTATGCTTTCACAACAAGAAAATTATTTATCAAAGGATGAAACACCGACCTCATTGGAGCAAGCTGAAAATATGCTCAAGAGACATCAAGATTTCCTGACAACCATGGACGCTAACGATGAAAAAATTAAGGTGCTGTTTATAGTTGGAAAGTTTTTTTGCATTCATTTGCCTTTTCATTTCTATCTTAAAAATTCCAGATTACTTTGTCATTTGAAATATTTGCCTAGTTATTATATCTGTAGTTATTACATTTCAAAGTCATTCAGGCTGTTGTATCTTTTGGCGATCAACTTTGTGGTGATGGACATTATTCAGCTGATAAAATTCATAAGAAAGCTCGAAATATAGAAGAACGTCGCGAAGCAAATCGTGAAAAGGCTGGACAAATGTTCAATAAACTGAAAGATTCCCTTGCATTGCAACAGTTTTTATCGGACTGTGAAGAACTTCGGGAATGGATCGAAGAAAAAATGATTCGTGCACAAGATGAAACCTACAGGTTGAATAGCATTGATAGACTATAGAATTGGAAGTTCGACTTCTTCGCTTTTAAACATAAAATTTCAGATTTCCCTAGCACTTTCTTTTTACATTGCTAGTTTATATTACCGACCCCTCTTTTGTATGACTTTCAGAGATGCCAAAACAATTACTTCGAAATTCATGCGCCATCAAGCATTCCAGTCCGAGCTGCAATCGAATCGTGAACGACTTGTGCAACTTCGTCATGCGGCAGTTAGATTAGCTGAGGAAAAGCCTGAGTTCCTTGGCACCATCGATCCACAGATTGCTGATTTGTCAATACAGTGGGAGCAGCTCGAGAAAACTACCGAAGAAAAGGGACAGAAGCTGTTCGATGCCAATCGACAACAGCTTTATGTACAAAGTATCTCTGACATGAAGGTTTATTTTTTTGTTTTTTTTTTTCCTTTTTCATTTTTACCACTTAGGTTTGAAGGGAAAATCGATAGTTATTGCTTCTTATTCGGAACTATAACTATTTCGTATAATTATGTGAATTTTTTAATGAATTTCCAACAACTGCTTCATTTTTCTTAGGATTGGGCCGAACAACTTCAACAACAAATGACAGTCGAAGATACGGGGCAGGATTTGACGACAGTTAATGTTGCTATGCAGAGGCAGCAAATGATTGAAAGTGAAATGGTGAAACGAGCCGCACAAATAGATTCATTGCAGGTTATTGGCGAGATGTTTTGGGTGTTTCATAAATTCTGGACTGTATTAAAGTAACTCGTTACTTGAATTTCCGGAAATCCGACTTGAATTGTAGAATTTTCTGTTAGGGGAAGGGAAGAGGTAATATAGTGATTCAGCAAGTTCTAAAAAATGGAAAAGTCTTGGTCACTTTGCTGATTTTAACCACGTATCTCAATGCTTTTAGCAAATGGAACCACAGCTTGAGGAAATGCACCCAGAGGAGGTGGAAGCAATTAAAGCACATCGTTTGGCCGTTCAGGAACAACTGGAGCGATTACAAGTACCGCTTGATGATCGACGTCGTCAGCTGGAACGCAAAAAGAGAGCTTATCAGTTTTTACGTGATGTTGAAGATGAAAAACTGTGGTGTGCAGGTGAGAATTTCTAGTTTTTTTGAAAGCTTTTAAACCTACTGAAGAATGCGATTCACAAAATTCTCTTTGCAGATTTGAAAGTTACTGTTTGATTTTTCCAAATATCAGAAGACATTTACAGAACGGTTACCACTGACACAAACACACGAGCTTGGTGAAAGTCTGTTCGACTGTAATCGTCTGCAAAAGAAAATGCAGTCGCTGAAGCACGAAATTGATAATCACGAGCCATGGATCGGGAAAATCTGCCAAAATGGTCGTGAAATGATTGATGAGGGCCATGAAAACAGTTCAGAATTTCAACAAAAGATTGATGAGTTGACGAAAATATGGCAGGTGATTAGTTTATTTTTTAATAATTTTCATTCATTTTTTATTTCTGACTAGGGTTTCTTTTTAGCTGCTGAACCTATTCAGCATGTTTTAACTTTTTGCATTTTCTATATTTCAGAACTTGAAAGATTCTCTGGATGCCCGCAAAGAACATTTGGCTGAAAGCGAAAAAGCACACCAGTTCCTGTACGACTGTAATGAAGCAGAAGCATGGATGAGTGAACAAGAGCTTTACATGATGCAGGTTTGTTAGTAGCACTCTTTCTTCGATGCATGAAATTCGCCTTTTACGATCATATTACTTCTTGGAGCAAATTTTAAATTGTAATACTGTTTCTTTGCGGTTCATAATGATGCCGAATTTCTAACAAATTTTGGTAAAATTTATTTACCAAAAAGAACTTCGTGATGATGCCGAATTTTTAACAAATTTTGGTGAAATTTATTTACTAAAAAAAAAACTCGTAATTATTCTTGTTTCCCGACTAAATTTTGAGTCGAATTCGCAGTTTGCAATCCCAACTCACTACTGCGGTGCGGAAGAGGGAGAAGAGTCTGTTATATGGAAATAATTTTCCATTATTTGATGCTGTTTTACAGGATGAGCGTGGTAAAGATGAATTCTCAACAGAAAATCAAATTAAGAAACACGAACGTTTGCAACAAGATATTAATCAGTATGCAGATACTATTCGGAATCTGGCTGCACAAGCTCAGAAATTCGTTGATGAGAAGCGTCCTTTGTGGTAATTTCATCAATTATCTGAAATTGATCTGATTTTACAAATAACTTTGAAAAATGGAGGAGGCGCAATTCTTCATTTGATCTGGGGGAAAATATGAATTTTTATGCTGTTTAGGGAGCATATCAGTGTTCGACAAGCTCAGATCGAAAAGCTATACGCAGGCTTGCAAGATTTGTGCAAAGAGAGGCGAAAACGTTTGGATGAGACACTGCAATTGTATGAACTTCATCGAGAAATTGATGATTTGCTACAGTGGATTGCGGACAAAGAAGTATTGTTTTCCAGTCATTTTCATAATACCGTAGAAAAAATTCTTGGTTTTTCTACTTTTGTTTCCAAAATAAAGACAGAATCTCTATTAGGAGATGGTAGGAGGAGGATTAAAGAACAATCCTTGATGTACTTTTTTTTGAATTATATATGTTTAAGTTAATTTGAATTGTATGGTGAATATCGCATACTTTTTGCTCCAAAAGCAAAGAATTTGATGTTTTTTTCTACTCCTGTTTCTTTTCCATTTCCTTTCTCTCAAACTCAGGAAATCAAACCAAATTCTTTGCTTCCATTTGGGCGTGAATTGCATAGTGATTTATGCTTTCGTCTTAGCTGGTCGCTGGTTCTCAAGAAGCGGGGCAAGACTATGAACATGTACAGATGCTTATTGAACGGTTTCTGCAGTTTGCTCGGGATACTGAAAATATTGGATCAGAACGGGTAGCAAATGCAAATGATGCATGTGATCAAGTACAATTTTACTTTCTATAATCTGTCTTTTTTTTTAGTATTCAGAAATTCAACAAAATTGAATAGAGCAAAAATTTGAATCGGTTATGGTTCTTGATCATTTGTGCCATGCTTATTTAATGTTTTCCTTAGTTGTTATTGATGTTATCTTTTTTTCAGTTGATCGCTATCGGACATTCGGATGCTCCAACAGTTGCTCTATGGAAAGATAGCCTGAATGAAGCGTGGGAAAACTTGCTTGAACTAATCGATACACGAGTGCAAATGCTGGAAGCATCGAGAATGCTTCACAAATTTTTCCATGATTGCCGCGATTGCTTGTCTCGAATTCTGGAGAAAAATCATTCGATACCTGAAGATCTTGGTCGCGATTCTTCATCAGTTGGTGCACTGAAAAGGAAACACCAGAATTTCCTTAAAGTTTGTTTTCTGCTTGATTTTAACTATTTGAATAAGTCGCCATATAATTTACAGTATTACTTGCCTCTTGTTAAATATGCTGAGTTGATTTTAGCGAAAGAACAAACGTATAATTGAAATTCGTTTATAGGATATCGAGGCTATAGGTCAACAAGTTGCACAAATCGAGTGCGATGCATTGGAATTGCGCGATGCTTATGCTGGAGACCGAGCAATCGAGATAGGTGCACGTGAAGCAGAAGTACATAAAGCATGGCGACAACTACGTGCAGTGTGCGATGCACGTTCGATGCGATTGGGCGATACATCCGACTTGTTCCGATTCATGATCATGGTTCGAGATTTGTTACTGTGGATGAATGAAGTTAAGCGAGAAATGACATCACAAGAAAGGCCAAAGGTTTGTTTTGTATGGAAAATTTCCTTGATAACTCGCCAAGTTTTCAAACTCCGATATTCGATGTTTAAATAGAGTGTAAGAGTAAAGATACGCTGTGGTCGAAAAATTTCTTGATTTTAGGATGTATCCGGTGTTGAGCTATTGATGAATAATCATCAGAGCTTGAAGGCAGAAATTGATGCACGTGAAGAGAATTTCAATGTATGCATATCACTGGGTCGAGATCTCTTGAATCGCAAACACTACGCATCATCTGAAATTGAAAAGAAATTGATCAAGCTGACGACTGAACGGGCTGAAATGATGCGACGATGGGAAGATCGTTGGGAGTATTTGCAGCTAAGTAGGTTTCTGGTAATTTAGGGTTTTGATAGAAAAATTGCTAGCTGAAGTTTTCAGAGAATATTGAGGTAATGTCAGTGATAAGCTGTATAACAATACTTAGCAAGCAGTCATCATCTTATTGACAAATGGGTAATCTTACCGCAACAGTGATTTTCATCTTTTAGTCCTGGAAGTATATCAGTTTGCAAGGGATGCGGCGGTGGCTGAAAGCTGGTTAATGGCGCAGGAACCATATCTTATCTCGAAAGAATACGGGGTATTTTATAGCATTTTTATTTGAAAATAAACACTGCGGAAATTAAGTAGCTTCGAATAATATACTGGAAAAAATTGGACAACTTATTGCATTGAAATTTAAAAGACAATAATTCAATATTTTCAGCGAAATCTGGAAGAAACAATAAAGCTGATTAAAAAACACGAGGCATTCGAAAAGTCAGCTAATGCGCAAGAAGAGCGTTTCTTAGCACTGGAGAAATTAACAACGGTACAACATTATTTTTCCACTTGCCAAAAGTTGTATTCAAACTTCTGGTAAATATTAGACACAATATGTGTTCTCAATTTTGGCTCCAATTATCAATTTGCAATCTGTATTTGTATGGTGTCTTACGTTATTTATCACTTTATTTGCATACAATGATTTAATCGAAATTTGCTGGTGTTGCAAATGACACAATTTTGAATTTAACACTGCTTCGAACAAAATATTTACAATGATACAAATTATGAGGAAGTGTCTGTATGTTCATTAGCCCATAGTTCCATTGTTTTATTGCTCATCGGTTAGGAAATTTTGCAAAATAATAAGCTAACAAGTAATCGAAAAGGTTTAATTGCTCTGCTTGAATCATTCTTTTTAATAGATACTGATAACTCATTAACTTCATTTGAATTCCTTTTTTTATTGCACACTTAACTTTATTTAATATATTATAGTGAATGGGTTGATATCGCGGTTATAATGTGTTTGAAATATGTATTGAAATCTAATCGGTTTTCAGTTTGAATTGAAAGAGATACAAAGGCGAGATATGGAAGAAGTGGAGCGTCGTGCACTTAGTGGAGCGGGTGGTGATGTACGCCGTGGAACTCTACAGCAAACAGCAGTGGCAGTAGTAGGCGAACGATCCACAGAAATTGCATTCCCAATGGAAAGGGGACCTCAAACATCTGATGGTAAGTGTAACATGGCTGTTGGTTTGTTAATTGCTTTAAATTAAAAAATTTCGTAGTTTCCGATTATTATGATATAAGGTTTTCTTAATGTTAGCTTCATTCCGAATATATTGTTGTAAAGATTTTGCATCTAGCTACTTATAATCAAAGAAGTGAGAATTTGAAACATGTGATTGTTTTATTAATTTTCTGTAACAATCGCTGCATGATTTGTTTATTAACTACCATTTCAAATTGTCTCTGTTACTTGCAACGATTTTTTAAAATTACAGTTTTTTCCGAAAAACATACGATTTGCACGTGTTCTGCAAATTGCACGTTTCGTTATAGTGTATAATAACGTGCCTGTAGTTTCCTTAGTTTCGAAGTGCATTTTGCAGATTTTGGTGACGGAAGTTTGCACGATACAACTATGAGTAGTGGTGATAGTACATTACTACAAAAAACTAAACATACTGCTGGTACACTTTCAATATACAATTCATATTTTGCTTGAGGGCAAAGCACAAAATTTCCGATAAGCATTAGATGAGGTGAAATATCCGCATGTTCATAGTTTCTGCCTAAAGAAGAGGTGTTATTATGTAGTTAAGTGTTGGCAACTCCTTAATCTTGGCGCGTGCAACAACCGAATGTGTTTGTTTTGTACTTTTTGTATTTTGTAAATCTAAAAAATTTGGAATTTTGTACACAAAGTCACTGCATGTGCTATGATTAACATTGTGTAATAAATTTTTCATTTTCGCTGCATATGGACAGCATTCTAAATTACAGCAGTATGTTCTTGTCGTTAAGATAGTAGATATAGTAGCAGTAATAATCGTAGCTGCCGTGGTGTTTGCAGAACGTAGTAGTCGATTAATGGCATCGGAACCGTCTGGCTGGCGATTATCATTGTCGAGATCGTCTCGCTTTGATGTACACGATTTACGGGGTAAGAGAGCAAGGACTGGTTATTTTTCTCTTCAATAAACTGACACTTGTTTTACTTAAAATGTATATTTTGCATGGATTTTGATTTGCTTGCTGTTTTGTTAGTGGTGGTGTTCATTTACTTGTTTGCGCAACTTTATCACTTCCCTTGATCATCAGAATGATAGCGTCTCTTCGTGAATCGCGCATGTGGTTGTGCATTGGCTTCGTTAAAGAGGCTTCCAATGCTAACCGTCAAGTTTTTTGATTTTGCAATAAATTTATCGAATTGTGTTTTATGATAATTTCCATATGTTCTAGGGGTTGATGTAGGCAGTGCTTTTGAAGGTGTGTTAATCAGGAAGCATACATATGAATCTTTGGACCGCAAAGCATCAAACAGGTAAAATTTTTGCGTAATTAGAGTGTAAAAATTCTAGACCTTTGTTTAAATCTTGATTAGTTTTTAGGATCTTATTTTTCAGATCATGGGAAAAGGTATATGCAGTATTACGCGGGTCACAATTGGCATTTTTCAAAGATCAGAAGCATATGGAGGAAAATACATTGTTTCGTGGGGAAGAGCCATTAAATTTGGAAGGCTGTTCAATTAGTGTCGCGGCGGAATATACGAAAAAGAAAAATGTTTTATCACTAAAATCTTCAAGTGGGGCAGAGTATCTGTTACAAACTGCCAGCGATGTGAGCTTGATTAGAATTCTTTTAAGCTTTTGTACTCTGAACAAAGGTTGTCAGGTGAAATAAAGTATTATTATAATCAGCACGATGATCTGTCCACATTTTTTTTGAGTTGCAACACATTTGTATTCCATCAATAGGGTACTTTTTATCTATATTCTATCAATAGGATATTTTATGCTCTAATTTTTTAGGAAGACATGGAACGATGGCTTCGACGATTACAACTTGCTACAGGACAATCAGAGGAAGAAGCAGCTCGTTCGCAAACATTGCCAGTTGAAGGGTTCGCCAAGGCAAAAAAGAGTTTCTTTAGTCGAGGAAAGAAATGATTATTAGATGAAAATGAAATTTATGATTAGGATTTACTTTGGCAAACTAAGTACATTCATGCTGTGTTGTAAGCTGTTTCATTTATGCAGAGTTTTTTCCATTCGAAAACTTTTCTGGATTTTCTAAGAAGTTTGGGATTTTTTCAGGAATTTTAGGAATCGATTTATACCAGAATTTTAGAAATATGCAGCAAAAGTTTCTCAAGTACTGTTTTGGCAATTCGTTAAACAGAAAGATGGAAAAGACTCTGTACCTTGTAGTGCTTCTGTATAAACACTTTCTTCATCTTCATTTTTGCTCGCTACATACTTTTTTGTCATTCTAAATGTAAACAAAGTTTTCATTTGGTGGTTCTATGATGAGCTTATTGTGTCTGCAAATCCTGGTTTTTTTCAAAGTTAGAATTTTGTTGCCCAAAGAATGGATTTTTTCATTCCAGTTCCGGCGAAACATGGTGATTTATGCTGATTCCTTGATGCGGAAAAATTTCATGTTTATAATAGCTTTATCATTTCTTCCTTGAATTCCGAAATAATTTTTTTTATTTATTTATATTTAAACTTTTTTTTTGCTTTACGTATGACACTAGAGCGGAAAAAAAGGGCTTCCTTATTTTCATACCTCTCTACTCCTGGATTCAGAAAAGTTATAAATCGGATAAAGCTTTTAAGATTATCTTGATGGTCTATAAAATTGTTTTCCGCATACTCAGACATTTCAGTCTTTTTCTCGGAAATTATAATTTTTTAAAATTACATAAAAAAGGATGACATTTACAAAGTTCCAGAAGTTTGATTAAAACTAAACAAACATAGTTTTCATAATATCGCTTACATTACTTAGTGGGAGCGTATTAGAAATCCAAAATGTTTGTCGTGAAATATGCAAGTATATTCCCAGATGTATTTCTGAACTAAAATGTTATACCCTAGTCGAGACATATCGATGTGATCTGACCTACGTGCTCATCCGCTCTGTAGTATTTCACCAGTTTATATTTCCTTCACAAATTAGTTTCGTGTATAATCTTGATTACATTTCCATTTTAGTACTGCCTTGGCGTTCGACGAATTCCGCTGAATTTGGTCACTAACAAATTGTTTGTTTAATTTATCGACGAAATCATTCAATTTTAGAGTTTCAGTTTAAGATGAGAAATGAATGAAACATGATTTCTCAGAGATTACATCGTAAAATTTGCAAGGTGAATTAGAAATTCATTTTAGTGCTACATTTATTTTTAGTTCTCAGCTACACTATTTCTTATTTGACTTTTAATAAAGTGTTAGTCTTCTTTCTTTCCTGTCCTCCACGTGGAAGACGAACGTGGTCTCATATTGAACTGAACGAAGTTGAGACAAATTAGATTGCAGCGATATGAAATATCCTTTATGTATTACTACTACTTTGTTATATGCACTGCCAACGTCTCTATTTCAGCATTTGCCTACGTAATTGGAATTTTCTAAAATTGTTTTCATAAGTCGCGTTGTTGTTGAATCCTTTCTATGCTGTCGCTTTTGCTTTAACTGGCAGTTTATCCCAAGTGGATGACGTAACAAATAATGCACTACTACGCAAAGATTTCTAGTAAAAAATTCCTCGGTACTATTCATGCTGTATCGGCTAATGTTTTAGCGATGGAACGAATATATGAACTGCATTTGACATTTAAAGAATCGGCTTCTAGTTATATTATTCTTCCTTCAGAGAGAAGGGGGAGAATTTCATGAATTTCTTCATCTCGTAGTGCATAGGCATTCTGTGTTGTGCTGTATTTAATTTTAGTGAATTGGAATTTTCATTGAATACATTTAATTTTATTGAATTGAAATTTTTATTGAATATGTTTAATTTTATTAAAACTTTTTGCGAAAATTTGTTTTTTTAGAGTGACTTGTTATAACATTTTACGGTATATTTTTGAAACACAGGACCGCAGGATGTTTTACTCCTATGCATTTGGAGCAACCATCGAATTAAGGAAAAAAAACTAGTGAAAGATTTATTCATGGTAAAATTGTCTTCTCTCATTTACTAGCTGTTATTGCCATAATTTATATGCGGTATTGGGGATTTTAGATTGTCTTCGTTTTTCCTTTCAAATCTGTTTTCTTGAAATTTCATTATGATTTATATAGAAAATAAGTAACGTTGCAGGACTTTTCTACTTGACAAGAAGAGTAACATACGATGTAATTAAATCGGTCATTATACCAGAACTGGTAGTTTGGGAATTTTCGTGAAACGATAGGGCTAAATGGAAATCGATGGTACTCTTCATTGCAGAGTACGATCAACTGAGCCTTTTTTAATGCATTTCATCTCCAGGAATGCTGTAAAGTCTGGATTTTGTCTCAGTTTGCTCTGCTATCCTTCATACCCCATAAAACTACAGACCATCAGCCGGAATGATTGCCTGATTAGGCAATGAGCTGAATTGAATTCTGAAACTATTCCTTCCCCAAGTGTTCTGCATGAGATAACATAAATTATTAAAATTTCTCTAATTTCGAACTTCTCATTTGAGGATTTGCATAAAGTTGGGTTTGTTATTTTTTCAGAAGTATACAATTATAATAAGGCTGAATCAATTTTTCTGATTAAATTCTGTTGTTTTCTGTATCAAACAAAATTCCAAAAAAAAGAAAAAAGAACACAGTTGAACACTTTATCGTAGTGTAACAATTTAAAAACGGTTCAGATTAATTGATTTTAATGCTCGCTGAATAGCAATAAATAGGTAATGCCGAAATATTTCTTCACATCGTAGACTGTTATCTTGCAGTGGAGAAAAGACAGTATCATACATCAGATTTGTATCATCACTCTTTTAGATGGATAAGAATGGATGAATGGATAATGGACGCTCAACTCTCGATAAGATGAAATAATAGTCCCGATATTTCCTATTAGAAGGAAGGTTTTGTGTTGGGAACATTTTAGATTCAACGCGGTATCTGAGTAGAGAGTCGCAACATTTACAATCTTTTTATTCACTTTTTTATCAGTGAAGAAAAGAACATCTGTTTGCTGTGAATCAATCTTTTCCTCGTGGAAATAAAATAAACTAGATTTTTCAAATTCAAAAATAAACTCAAAAGAAAGGCAATTTTATAACTTATCAATAGAACAAAAACAACTACGAAAGATATTAGTCCCGTATTTCAGTCCGTTATTTTACACAACCAATTGGTGATTTTCTTAAGAAATGAACTGCGAGTTGACCCCACAAACCATTTGTTCTTTTCTTCAAGAACTTTTCTTCCTGATTCACTGATTCAGTTCTTGACATATTTCCAAAGCATTCATAACTGCTATGGCCATCGTTTTGAGCAACCTTACAAAAAGCTTTCTTGGAACCATTTTCTTTTCTTCCCAACATTATTCGTTCACTATGTAATACTTATCGTTTGTTCTGCTTTATATACTTATATCGAAAAATAACTGCTACCAAATATATCACTGCCTGGTTGTGAATCCGTGACCTTTTTTTCTAGAAATATTATTACCTTTCTAAAACTAATCATTTTAAGAAGGTAATCGAATACAGCAATTCTCATCTGCGAAGCAAATAATTAAATGAGTTAGGAATGAAATGAGATATTGGATGGTTGGCAATCTTGTAACTGGGAATGATATAGGAAAAATATCCACCAGAGAGATTCTCCGAAATTTAAGCCTTCGAGAATTTTTCGGCTATCCAAGAATATGTTATTCAAAATTGGTAAACGAAAACTGCATGAATCATGCGTGGTTTGCTTTGCATATATATTATATATAAATTAGGTTACGTACATTCGAAATTTCCACAGAACTTATGCCTTTAATTTCAAATTTGAAAATGAAATGAGCAAAAGAAATGAATTTCCAAGGAGGGATTTAAAGTAGCAAAATTATAAATCCGAGGCGTCCACGAACAGGGCAGAACTACGACTGCACAACATTTTACATCCGTTCATCTAAGTTCTAGACCAAGCCAGGCCAGGCCAGCTATAGATTATTAGCCAACATTCTTTATTTCTAGTGTTAAGCAGTCATAACAGTTTCTGGGACATAAGAGCGCAGATTATTCCTCACAAATTGAAATATGGAGTGATTTGTCGCTTGGTACTACGCTATGGCCTGTGACACATGTGAAATGTGCAGTTTTGCCTTTATAAATTTATATCACAGTATGTCTAGCCTCTATTGTGATAATATAATAATAATATGCATAAGCTAGGACAACGCATAACAATGTCCCACAAACTTCGAAATTTCATCCTTCTTTAATCTTGATTTGGCGAATCCTGAAAATTTGATCTTTCATTAGCAAATTATTTAACCAGCAGCTTTATGTTCATTTCATCTCTAAAATTTATCACATTTGAAGATAGTCGTGTTGTTGCCATTGCTATTTTTAACTTTTAAATTTTTTTTTTAATCACAAACAATTATTTCACTCTTTACTTTTCCCAATATTTGCTTTTTTTTTTTTTTTTTTTTTTCGCGAGAGATGATATCAGATAAGTT
>NW_018108181.1:770281-776615 GCF_000183805.2 Loa loa | reverse complement strand
TTTTTTTTTTTTTTTTGCGAGAGATGATATCAGATAAGTTATCAGTGTTTTCGTTTATTTCCTAATTTGTCCATTTGCCTATTTGATAGAAATCACTTCTCGATAAGAAAATCAGGGAAGTAATGCGGTGCAATTGTTGCTTGGCAAACAAAAAGTAATTCTATCCTTGTCCTTTTTCTCGTCCTTCCTAATAACAATTATTAATTCCAGACTCTGTACTATTTCAAATTATTGTTTTTTTTTCATTTTGCTAATTCCTGTTTACCTATTTATCTATTTTTTCACTTTTTTTTCCTATTGAATTTCACTCATTAATTCTTCCCTCTTAATCATACCAATTTGCATGCTGTTGTCAATTTAATATTATTGTCGTCGATATATTTTTTGATGACAGTGTCTTCTTATCTGAAAACTTTGTCACCTTTTCAGGGATTAGTAAGTTTTACAATAAGTTGTTCTTTAGAATTATCATCTAGTATGTTGTCTTTTGCCTTAATCGAGCTTATGTGGAAAATATTGATATGACGAAGGTACGATTGTGATTTGCTACATTTCAGTTGGTAATTTTCGAAAAAGGTTGGAAGTTTGAAGAGTGACCCATAAGTGACCCATTCATTTCTCACACTTACGCACTTACATTTATGGCTTTTCTATCGTTCTATTTGCGCCAGTTGTTACGGCATTCGGTTCAGCAGTCAATTATTATCGTTGCTGCAAGACAGCTGTCTTCATTCCGTTAGCCAAATTTTAAAATACTCAGTTCCATGTAACTTTTTGATTGCGATATGTTGAATTGTAGAAATCAGTTCGTTTATGCTTAATCTCCTCACTTGACATATTCTTCAAATTAGAGTCTCCCTTCTTTTGTTTGTTAAACTAAAATTCGGCTTAACAACAATGAATAAATTTTGAATTTAGGTCGAAGATCAGATGGACTGACGATGAATGACACTGTTTGCATCAGCTTGTATTGACTGGTTCGCAAAACTTTGCTAACAAATCATAGCAAGGAATAAATTTTGAGTATGACTACCTTTACTCACTTTACGGCACCGTGGAAATAATTTGATTTTTAAGTTAAGTTATTCATCTTTCTTTTTCTCTCTCTCTTTCCAAAACCCATCTAAGTTCAAATCAACCAAAAAAGTTTTTGAATCGAACCACATTTTGTGAAATGTAAAATTTTCAAATTAATCAACCAATTATTCTAATCGATTGATTTATAGTGTTTTTCATTTCAGCAGTGAAGTTTGTTCCGCAAGTTCCGAATTTCTCAATTACTTGCACTATTTTTATATATTTGTTGTTTTTGCAGCGTGAAAAACTTTTCATCCGTAACTTTTCTCCTATTTACTACTAAAAAAATCAATATTTCGTCCATTACTTCTTATTTTTAAAATAATTTCATTTCATACGAAGCTTATTCGATAAGTGATTTTTTCTAGGAAATCAAACAAAGTAAAGTGTAACTGTATTGTCTCCGCCAATGTTGTCGATGTCTGTTGCGCACAATGTTACCTATGAAAGTGTGTATATCATTCATACAAGTTTTATGGACAGGTGTTTGGCGCAATTGGAAGTTCCACTTCTTGCTATTTCCATTCATCCAATGTTGTATCGTTGGCCTCGAGGCATTTGGACATCATCCCTTTGAAATGATGTGTTTCTTTTTTTTTGTGATGACTTTGATCTCTTCAAGTTGATAATCTTATTCTTTCCATTTTATATTGAAATGGACATCTTTTTCGCTGGTCACATTTGGTATTCATAGGCTCTTTCGTGTGTATTTAAATTAGCTTTTATAATAAAAAAATGGAAAGATATTTTTCTTTTAAAGCACTGAAAATATTCTAAATGAATTTAGTAGTGACTGATTCACTCAAAGGTGAGAATGTTGTAAAGGAGCAATTTGTGAGTTCAAGCCTTACACTAATATATACATGCCACTTGCATACCATAATCCAAACTTCCTATTTTGATATAGAAAAGAAACTTTGCATTTCGTTTTAGCCGCTAGAGAAAATAAATTTTACATTCAATAATGCAAGTGAATCCATTAAGTAGCATTTAACAAGAAAATTTTTCATTTGCTAGCAAATCTCGAAATTTACCGTTTTTTCTTTCGAATGTCCACTATGAATGGGCTATCAATAAATGAAGCAAGTGACAAGAGTGACAAATTTTTGGAGCAATATAACTTAGTCGTTTTTGCTAGCCATGATTATTTTTTGGTATTCTCGCAAGCAAAGCGAAATTCCATTAGTTTATTCCTTCAATTTTGTCTTCCCATTCTCCAATCAGTTTCTTACATTTTATCTGAATGTTCCCTTAGCAATCAATTGATCTCTCAAAATTTCATTCTCTTATTTTCAAAATTCTACTTTTAAGTTGCTCTAACAGTATTTCATTCCCCAGTTTTTCGTTATACCATAAAAAAATTAATTTAATTACTCAAATGGGAGGGGTCAACCGCTCAAATCAATTTGTCATATTTGTTTGCTGTTGTATTGAGTACAGCATGGCGAATGATGATGAAATGTTGTCTCACCCGTTAAGATATGAAATATTATGGAGAATGACGCACGTACCATCATTATGCAACAAAGAACCATTTAAATTTATGAAACATTTTTACCTTTAAATTTTAAATTTACCTGTGCAGTTTTTCCTGAAGTTTAATACAATGTCGTTGTTTAAAGCTTGTCAGATATCGTCGCAGAAACATTAGGGGGAAGAAAGAGGAAATAGGAGAGTAGGTAAATGAAAACATTAAGCTCTCTATAAGGTGCTAAAAGATCGCCTTAGTTTAGTAATAAGAGCGCAAGTTAATAGTGGCACACTACCCACTGTCTCATGCCATTGCATTACTTATTTGTTCTAGCAAATAAGGAAATAAAGTATTGGGGTTTAATTTAACCTAATTTAATTTAAAAGATATAATTATATCTTTTGAACTGATAGTCTATTTCAATCAAATTTAAAATTGCAAAGTTGACATTTTGCTAGAAGTAATAGCCACTCATGTCATATTTACTCTTTCATATTGTTTACAAGCGACACTGCAGAAACTGTCGTTCACCGATCGTAAGAGGAACGAAAAGAATATTCTTCTTCCTTCTATTTTTACACTCACTTTTCTTTTTGTTTTTATTTTGTTTGTTAATTTTGTTATGAATTGATTCATCAATAAATTGAAGCAGTTTATTATTTTGAAAAACTATGGATCAATTAATGTGAACTATAAAATAATAGCTAAACAATATTTTTCAATGTTGCCAAAAGCCTTTCGTAATTATTAGATCTCAAAGTAAATTTAATTCCCTAATACGTCAAACAGTGTCATTTCTAGGGACTTATCGTTATGCAAGTTTTTTCCTCTACTTTTCAAACCAATTTTGAACTTCGAAGCAAAGTAAACAAACTTTGATTTTGAATCATTTCAATTTCATAAATAATACAACGCACATCTCCAAATTGAAAAATTATGTGTTAATTTACTCAACGTATGTCGAAAATTTTTGATATTCATGAACTGAATATGAGCAATAAATCAATAAGTTTGAATCAGTTCTTTTCGTTATGAAAAAATGAAATCTTTATCCATTCATATTTTTGGTCCTAGCAATTATTCGTTATGCTCTGAAATTCAAATATTTTTTTTTTGAAATAACAGTTCATGGTTCACTTATTATCAAATAAATGAGATTTTTTTTCAAATTAAAATAATCTGTTATGAGAACTTCATTTTACTTATTTGAAAAATTTGAACTCAATTTTTGTCATGATTTCATTTGCAAGCTTAAAATCCCAGAAATATGTTGCTAGAGGGAGATATTAATTTTAGGTTATCAAGACAAAATTTCGAAAAATGGGGTTGGTATTTCATTCCCATCAAAAATTGTTACTATCAATCAAATGATGCTTTCTGAAGTTTTTTGAAATCTATAGGCCCAACGAATTTTCATTAATGACCTCGTGATGATTAAAAATCGAACGAATTAAAGAGCTTGTAACAACTTGTAACAACTGATGTAAATAAAAAAAATTTTTAAATGTCATGAAAAGCATAACTGCCCGAAATGTTCAATATTTTAACAAAAGTCTTAAACAATTAAATCGGTTCTCTTCTTGACATTTGTTCCAATGAATCAAACTGTAGGTTCAATTAATTCTCATTTAATTAGACCGATGATAACAGCTGTTTTTGATTCAGTTTTTCCATTAGTTAAGTCCCGTAGTAAGAATAAATAGTAGAAATCATTCATTTTACACAAAGAGATAGTAATGTAAATAATAGTCTATACCAATTTTGTTCATAATTTATGCCAAAAAAAAAACCCTTTCTGTGGATTTTGAAACTTCCTAATAAAAGACTGACTAACTACTAATATTTTGCTAAATTTTGTTTATTAAGAATAAGAAAAACACCTTCCATTTCTTCATTCCTTTAATACTTTTTTTTTCAACTTAAAAAGGTCACCTTGTCGGAAATTTAACGAAATATGATTACTTAAATTAATTATTTATACCAATTAATTACTTGCCCATTCAATCTGCAATTATTTGAATGCAAATTCAAAGCCTTCTTTACGCAAAATTTTGAGAGAAGTTGGCGCTGTTTTTCTTTTTCTAACCTTCCCACTTTACCATCTTCAGCTGATTTATTTATTCATTTTAGATTTCATTATTTCTTCATATTCTTTGTTAGGATTCAATGAGCAATGTACAAAGGAATAGCAACTTCAAAAAGTTCGTAACAAATGACGTTTGTAAAGCAGAGATGTTGCATCAGTTAATTCTCTTCGTTAAGATTTTAATTCTAAATATTTGTGATAAATTCAAATCATTTCCAAGTTTGCTTCATATTTTTTAAATTCCACTTCACCTTCCGCGTAGTTTTAGCTTGTTTTATAGTCACACTTCAGGATCAAATTCTATCATCAAGTTGAAAGCAATGTTCGGGGACTTTATGAAGTCCCATTATTTTGGATTTAAGAAAATATTTTTTGCTAATATTCGATCAGTTGGTTAATTGCTTCTGATATCGATTCGTCCGTGATATCTACAGTTGTTCGTTTGTGTATCAATGAATTCATCTTTTTCTTAATATTTCAAGAGGGGAGACCTCCCTCGCTTATTTTTGTCTGACTGATTCTGAAGATAAGCAACGATATGAAGCGGAAAAGAAAAAATAGAAGAGAAATAAGGCTGAAGAAGATCGAAGGCAATAGTTTCCTTTTTTCTTCTCCCTCCATCATACTTTGTTTTAAGCTGTTAATTTTGATTTAACTTAATTTTATTATAGAGCACTTTTTCTTCTAGATGGAGAAATGTATTTTTATAAATACTTTTATATCTTTTATATACTTTTAGATGATGCAGCTGTTTAGATTGACTTCATCTTTTTCGATGTATCGTGGAATTTTGAATCTCTATTCTCTTTTTTTCTCTTGCAAGATATGGATCTGAGAAAAGATAAACACTACCAAACAAGATTTTCACTCGAAAATTTTTTTTTCAGATGAAATTCGCATGAACCTTTCTAAGAAAAAAAAACTGGGATTTGGAATATATTTTACATACAACTAATTGTTACTGAGGCAGAAAAGGCAAAATTCTCTAATGAAAAAGTGCGTCGTATACGTCACGTACGTCACAATACTGTCTGATCTATTTCTTTTTTTTTGTATTCCTTTGTTAGTCAGAAGAAACTTTAGCGTTTCCAGAAACTTCTGGAATACTGAAATTAAAATGAAGAAGGAAATCAAGAAATGGGGACACTATAGCAACTTAATTATTTCAAGAACCCAATTGTCGTGACAAAAATTAAGAGAATTAGGAGATGAGGACTATTGTTCTTGTTAGTAATAAAGCAATTATGTTTTATAAAAAAGTGACTTAATGAATACTGATTGGTTATGTGTTTGAGGAGTATAATAGTTACCCTTTATTGTTGTTCAAATAACATATACAATAAATATAGGTTAGAACTAATTTCGATTATAGTAGAATGGAGTCCAAATTAATTACGTAGAATAACGGGAGAAATATTGAAGTAGCAATTCGTAAACGGAGAGGAAATAAATCAGGATTGCACTGAGTAGAGTTGAATGGCGACGTGGAGAAAATTAACACTGGATCTTGTTAAAGTTCGTAGGGTTTATATATGGGATGTGTGAAGAGGAACAATCATTACATATTGACAGTATTCTCACAGGTGCAAGAGAAATTTACATATAAGAACAGTTTTCTTTAGAAAAAATTGCATAGAAATTATTTTATCTGATGTACAACTTTCTCACCATTGTATCAAGATTTTTTTGCATGGGATAAA
>NW_018108181.1:761989-770150 GCF_000183805.2 Loa loa | reverse complement strand
ATAGTAGAATGGAGTCCAAATTAATTACGTAGAATAACGGGAGAAATATTGAAGTAGCAATTCGTAAACGGAGAGGAAATAAATCAGGATTGCACTGAGTAGAGTTGAATGGCGACGTGGAGAAAATTAACACTGGATCTTGTTAAAGTTCGTAGGGTTTATATATGGGATGTGTGAAGAGGAACAATCATTACATATTGACAGTATTCTCACAGGTGCAAGAGAAATTTACATATAAGAACAGTTTTCTTTAGAAAAAATTGCATAGAAATTATTTTATCTGATGTACAACTTTCTCACCATTGTATCAAGATTTTTTTGCATGGGATAAAGCCTTTACAAATTAGCTACCATATATGCACAAATCTTAACATCAGAAAAAGCACTTTCAGTAGATTAGATATCTGACTCATGACTTTAAGCATGAGAAAAAAATATGTAAATGCGATCTATTTGAATGAATGATTTTATGATACAGCTATTTCGGTTTTTCCGACCAATTATCTTAGGAAACCCAACTTAATTACTTCAGGAATCCAATAAGCAGCAGATTAGAAAGTCCTTTTATCGAATGGTGCAGAAAGAATTATAAATTTCTTTAGGAGAAGGCATAATAAATTAATTGGTCATCAAAACGCCAGTTCCAAGTTAACAGGCCTATCTTACATTAGCAGTGGACAATCCAATGATATCAAATTTACGCATTAAAAGCAAAAAATGGAATCGAGCAAATGAGCTAAAGGCATGAGCCACAATGGATATGTATAAGTAGGACCAGACAACTGAGCACACTGAAATATCCATAAGTATACGGATGAAGAAAGGTCAGATTTCTAGACAGATCACAAATGTTGGAGATGGCTTTATTGTTGACACTGCGTAAGTAAAGAAGGCGTAGTTGGCACAATGTTCACAAACTTTCATAGTCAAAGAAATAAGCAATAAGCATCTGCACAGTTAATTTCGAAAAATTTTGTTCATTATTCATCTTCTTTTCATTTGTCCCTTAATTTGTGAATTTTTATTTTTGTTATAATACATGGACGGAACAATGATATGATCAGTAAAGCAAAAAAAACCTTTTCTTTATCAAATATATGCAACAAATGCATTGCATTAGAAGCTGGAATGAGAATGAGGGTCAACATGGAATGAGATGAGAATGGAATGAGGGTCAACAGTTAGGATATAAAGTTATTTTTAATCGATGAGAATGTTTTTTACCCCAAAAAATTGAATTTTTAGTTAATCACAGTCTCTTATCTCTTTCTGCTCTTCGTTCATCCATTTTTTTTATATTTTATTTCTATCTTTTAGGAATGGGCGTCGAAATTCAAAATTCAAAACTTTGAAATATTTCCAAACTTTTTGGAACACTCCACTGGGACTTCCATATTGTTTTCTTTTTCCTTTAACTTCACTTTTATTTCGATGAAGAAATTATCAGTTCGACTTCATTAATTAATCATATTATTGACATATTTTGTCCATTCATAATCAGCAATTGATGTTCCCAGTCTTTCTAGATGAGCAAAGTATGAAAGATGAAAATTGATAGATACTACGTCCCTTCTGGCCATAGTTACAGTTTCATTTTGTCCACGGTCTTCAGAACGACACTTGCTTATATTTTTTTCATAAGATAATGGAACCTGAGAAATTACTTCAGATAAACAATCGTAACATCTCAGACGTATTTGGCGCATAAGTAGTGAAGGACCTCCACCATTAACATTTCAAGACAACAACGGTAAATATGGCTTTGCTAAGACAGAAGGAGAGGGAGAGGGAGAGAGAAAGAAAGAGAGAAAGAGAGAGAGAGGGAGAGGAACAGGGAGAAAGAGGGAAGAGAGAAGAGACAAGGCAAATTTCGCTAACATGAAAATTTTGAACGAAGAAAAAGTATTTCAACGTTTGTTTAAATATTTCAAAGTATGAATAGCTCAGAGTGATAAAAGAGGAATAGAAAGAAATGGATGGACGGTGACTATCTTGTGGATATGTGGACTTGTCCAAGTGGACTGGATGGCTTCGGATGAGAGAGGAAACATTTCCGAACTTGAAAAAAAGAGAATTCAGAATCTAGCACTTCTCGTCTAAGAATCTAAGTCCATCTAAGAATTCCTCGCAGCACCACTCCACTCCTAACATCAAGAATAACTCGGGTAAGTCCATATCATACGCATCGCATCACGCGATATAATGATTAGTCAACATATGGCTGTTAAATTGTGCTTTTTTCAAATTTGGCTTCGCGGGATTTTCGGATTTTTCTATTTGAAACTGATTATGGTGCGTGCGAGTGATAGATGCGTTGTTGTGACGTGTGGGATGGTTGTTTCTCTCATTTTCATTTTTTTTTTCTGGAATATGTTCGGATGAACCTTCTACATCAAGTTAATGTTGTACGACATGAAGTGAGTGAGGACGTGAACTATCGAGCGGATTGTACTACTGTCATTATATGGATTCTTGAATTACTAAAATAAAGTTTTTAATTTTTGCATACCATCATTATTAATTCTTGTTAAATGTGATGTTTTCGAAAAACCAACACTTTAAAAAGAGTACACAAACAATGAAATTTCTAATACGTATTTGATTTAATGAGTTCCACTTAGGTTTCTGTAACTTTCTCAGTTCTTTCTCCCTTGTCATTGCTTACGTAACATTTCGGAAGTTGCATGTTCTCCGTGTAGGCTAGATAACATGAATATGATACTATCAGGATTGCCATTAATGTGTATCATAAAGATTGAAATCAGTTTTCATCGGTCACTGCTCGCAATGAATACGATGAATATATGATTTCCATCTAAGGCATGAGTGTTGCATGTCACTTTTAGCACCGTATCATCAGGTACGAGTTTTTAAATGAAGGGGAGGAGGGGAGTGATTATGAGACTGTAATTCACTCTGTTCATTTCAGTTCCTCCACTTAAAGATTTTTCGGAGAGTCCTTGGAGAAAGTAACGTACACAACTGTTTCGATGACTCATTTCATGCGATATTCCGCTACTGCCGCCGTTATTGTTGTTGAGATTGGTTTTTTATTTGATGTTCATGAAACTCACACTGTAGGCAATGATAGCTTTTGTAGATTGTTTTACGGAATGAAGACGTCAGAAGACTTCGAATGAACGAATGAGGGAATGCTTCATCTACTATATGTACTTTAATTTCTGCTTAAAGTATTCACTTCTCATTAGTTGAGCTGATAAATTTCGTTGCATTTATTTGGCTTTTATACCATAACTTCGGTATAACCGCCTGTTATTTTTGAAGTGTTTAAAATTAGCTTCCTGGTGCTATTAGAATGAAAAGACCAACCTACACGCACACCAGATAGATACCCTATCATAATACTGTTAATTTTTTCCGTATGCACTGCTTCTATAGGCCATTTTCGTCTGGCCTATCGTTGTTTCTTATAAGCAATTTGCATATGTAAGCAGTTCAAGAATCTTATAAATGCGGAGTTAAGAAGTTAATAATCATTATCTCAAGAGGAAAGCGACTATTGAGTACTGTAATTTGTCCTGGAAATTCTGATTCATCTCATTATTATTGAAATTTATATGCACTGCAGTGTCCTTTTAATTGAACACTTAAGTCAAATTATGTTTGAACTGATTTGCAGCATTGTTTTGGAATACTGCTTAGTGACGAATTATATAGCTTTTTGATGACGAATTATATGGTTTAATGTTATGAGCTTCATCCAACATTACAATACGTATCATACATCTTAGAATACTGAGTAATTTTCTTATGTAGAAACAGTGATGACAGGTAGTTTAACAGGAAAGTCACCACTGAAATTTATTCTAGATGGATTGGTCAAGTTTGGTCACTCATATGTTTCGTTTACCCTTCCAAATTTTCTGTTGGTTTACTACTTTTCAGCGTATTGTGAGTTTAAATGATTTTGATGCTGTGAAAATCTGGTAGACGATACTTTAGTAAAATTTATTGTATAAGAAGTAGTGAGATTATTTGGGTATGTTTGACTGAAGTAAAAATTTGTGCTGGCAACTTCACTGTCACAGTATGAGCAACGTATCTGATATGCATTCGTACCAAAACATTTTGACTTGTTGATTTTTATTTTGGGCAAAGTTTCATTCGAATTAGATGCATAATTCTTTGAAAGCATGCAAAATTCTTTATTTTCCCACTTGCATTGTGCAATAATCGTTCCATCTCATTTTTGGTTCCTTATTGAAGTATGTTTTAATTTTTATATGTGAAAAGCTGAAAACCTCGAACTGGCTTAGAACAGGGCATATTTGTTAGAGTCTTAGACTCGTTTTGTCGGAAATTAAAGTGTTGCCCTTTTAGTGTTCATGAACTGGAAGTTTTACGAACAGTTTGTTATTAGAAACTGCGGTGTCTACCAGTGAGTTTGTTGACCTGACAGGTACAAAAGAAAAAGGAGCAACTGCAATCTGGACAGATCGTGCTACAGCTCTGCATATCATAGTTATGGATAAATATTTGGATGGTTTACGAAGTATGCGTTTGTATCGCCAAGCTAATATATTACCTGCCACTTCAGGCCCACATCAGTTCACGTTAGTTCATTTCAAGCATTCAAGTAAGGCACTTCTAGAACTATGTTGCATTAAAATTGTAAAAAAGAGAAATTGATGTTTTATTTGTTATTGAGTTTAATTATATTTTGAATTGTTAAAACACTATCAAAATCCACTTGATTTTCAGTTTTCACTTTTATGTATTTTTATATTAAGGCTGGAAAATGTTGCAAGTTATACTATGGAATTAGATGTAGGAGATCGGCGTGGATTCAGTACATTTACTCTTCGCGGAGTTCCTGTGTATGCCAAGTTTCTTTTCTTTTTTTTCATCTGATAGATTTCTAATTTATCTTTCATTTTTCGCTGAATAATCCATAAGTTTTAAGTTTTCTCGTCGATGCATTCAATTTTCTTCGTCTTAACGGTCTCGATGCTAGTGGCATTTTCCGAAAAGAAGGAAATATCAGCCGACTCAAATCTTTTTCGGTGTGTTCCGTTTTGTAAATGCTGCACATTTTGTATCAGAATATACCAGGAGTCAGATTAAATTATATTCATCTATTGTAAGAACATGAATGTTGTTCTTTATTCATAATTTTCAGATGCAAACATTCTTTGGTAGCATAGTTTTGCCGGAAGATTGCACCACCCATGATGTTTGTTCACTTGTTAAGCGATTTTTTCGTGAATTAAAGACACCTCTCTTTGCTCAGATACAAAGACAGCTGTTAGATGTAAGTTTGTTGCAAAAAAAAAAGTGATGCAAAAGTAATGAAGGTAAGAAACACTTGCCGATGAAAATTTACAATCGTTTACTGCTCGTATCCATGTTCTGTATCTTTTACGCACTAATTATATGCACAGGGGATGTCCATTGTTTTGTAAAAAAAAATTCTGATTTTTATAGACTGCATTAATTTATGATGGAGCCCAACGTATCAACAAACTTTTGGAGGCTGTACGAATGTTGCCTACAGAGCATCTGGCAACATTAACCTTTCTAATGCGACAACTTAAATATGTTAACCTTTTGTGCTTGCTATTTTGAACAAATAAAAAAAACTTTCTGGAAATTAGTGAGTGAGGATTCTGAAAGATATTCACTTTTTGTTTTTTTGATAAGGCTGAATATTGGTAAGTTTCAGCTGAAAATTCCATTTTCACGTCAATATTTCGGATCTAAGTTTCGGTTTTTCTGTGACTGATCTGTAATATTTCAATTTAGCAGCAATTTGTTTCATGAAACAAAGAGGTTCTGAATTCATTTTCATCGGAAGATTTCAGTTTGGCGATCGGCATGAGGGTCATCAAATGACAATTGAAAATATTGCACGCGTTTTTGCGCCATCTCTTTTCCGGGACGACCCACCACTGGCACCTAATAAAAGAAAGAGAGGATCGCAGGCATGTTCTTTCCCTCCCTTATGCTCTTGTGAATTCATTCGAAAGATGTCGCAGCTTGAGATGCTAAGCTTTATTCCATTGTGGATTGTTTTCAATCGACAAATGTACGAAATTATTAATACCTCTTCAGGAAGACTTGATCTCGAATGTACGAAATGAAAATGAGCTTCGTATTGCAATTATTATTGATCTGATTGATAATGCGCATAAAATTGGCGTGCCACGCGACTACTATTTGGCGTCACGTCGTCCTTCTGACGTTTCACAGAAAATTTTCAAAGGAAAGTTCATGGGATACGTTGGGACGCGTAGTGTTTCTGCTAAGCCATCATCTAGGTAGGATTATTTGTTTTTGATTCTGACATTGGAAGGGAATAATGTACAGCATTTTTATACACTTACGTACATTTCTAAACACTGCATTATATCACATGAATATATGGATTTTTTCGTTTAACGTCTTTTTTTCTAAATTAATTTCAAAATCAATTTTTAGGGATCCAACATCTACTGCATCGGTTAAGCAAAAAGCTGAAACCCGAAAGGAAAAAAAAGTAGAGAAACAGCCATCGGGAAAGTTTGCTATGCAGTACAAGGTTATTTTTCGAAGTATTACACTGGTTAAGCCTTTTAAGAATATTGCTATTGTTCATTTCATTTTTTAAGAACAAAACACCGCGTGAACGGCGTTCATCGTCTACAGTTCGTGACTTTTTCTCAAATATTTCGAATAAAGTTTTACGTCGTGGGCTGTCCCCAGTTGCATCAACACGACGACGTTGTTCAGCAGGCGATGTAACCGATGATGAATCTTTGAGAGAGAATATGAGTGGGTGCACCTTTACATATTTCAAGTCAGGAAATTGGCTAGCATTACGTCTTGCCATCTTTTCGATTTTTCTTGTCAGATTGTGTACTCTTTATCTTTTATGAATTCAAAAACATTTAACTTCAGAATTTACTGTATGTAAATTTGCTACTTCTTCATATGGTTTTTCCCGCGTTGTATATATGCTTTCAGCTGGACTGAATACTGCAACAGCCAAATTTTGTGTCCATAAGTATACAGACACCTGTGATACTGCGCAATATACCTCCAGAATGAGGTTTCAAAATGAAGAATTGCTATGGGGAAGTAACAGCTCGAGTATAAAAGATCGCTTAAAATCGCCTTCACCGGTTGTCTCTCCCCCGCAAAAGTTAGTTTTCAATGCAACTTGATTCTCCCATATGGTTAACTCAAAATTCTCGTCATTATACTATTACATTTCAGAACAGTTGGAAAGCGTTCGCAAACGACTTTAATGGGAGCTAATGTTTGTGCTCCATCAGACAGAAAAGATGACACAGCTTCAATTCCAACAAAAAGTTCAAGGCATCGCTCACGCCGAGAATCACCACGCAAATCCAACACAACAAATTCAAGAAGCAAGGCGATGGAAAAACACAAAGTTATCCGAGAACTGGAAGAAGTTAATATGGTGCCTGCTTCACCTGTTTTTGAACCTGTTGAAATGATGACGTTAGTTAAATATACCTTCGTATATTGCATTAAGCTTCATAGAACTAGTTAAATAATTGATTAATTTTCGATTTATTTGTAGAATTTACAACTACTGATAAGTTTTTTGATTCAAGCGCGGATAGCTCAAATAAAGCTAACTCTCTGAGCTCCTATCAAGACGTCATTAAATGATTGTATTTAATATAATGTTGTATTATTTCTAGGAAATGAGTAATATTAAATGATGATTATACAATAATCATAATAAAATGATTTGATGATGACATTTTAAAAAAAAAAGAAAATATTAAAAACACTAAAAAAACATTTAAAAAGGAAACGATTGCATAAGGCTGTCTACCTTTCCTTCGTTATTTCTTATCTTTCATCCTTATCCAGTTTTTCTCCGCCTGCTTATCAGGAGATGCCCTTACTGGTTCTTATGTTCTGAGTTAGTATTCGATAAATGAAGTCCTTCAAAACCTTAATTTTTCTTGATGATGTTATTTCAGGAAAAACATTGGTGAAGCATTTCTGAAACAGAGGAACTCGGATGAAAAATTAGCAGTATCAAAGATTATCAAGCGAAATTCTTCCAAGAACCTACTTCAGTCAGTTAGGGTAAACTGCAACAGACGTATTTTAAATTTAAAGTATAGGCAACGAGAATTTGGCGGTGGAAAACCATGAATTATTAAAGGTTGATTCTGCTAAG
>NW_018108181.1:759559-761969 GCF_000183805.2 Loa loa | reverse complement strand
CAAGACGTCATTAAATGATTGTATTTAATATAATGTTGTATTATTTCTAGGAAATGAGTAATATTAAATGATGATTATACAATAATCATAATAAAATGATTTGATGATGACATTTTAAAAAAAAAAAGAAAAATATTAAAAACACTAAAAAAACATTTAAAAAGGAAACGATTGCATAAGGCTGTCTACCTTTCCTTCGTTATTTCTTATCTTTCATCCTTATCCAGTTTTTCTCCGCCTGCTTATCAGGAGATGCCCTTACTGGTTCTTATGTTCTGAGTTAGTATTCGATAAATGAAGTCCTTCAAAACCTTAATTTTTCTTGATGATGTTATTTCAGGAAAAACATTGGTGAAGCATTTCTGAAACAGAGGAACTCGGATGAAAAATTAGCAGTATCAAAGATTATCAAGCGAAATTCTTCCAAGAACCTACTTCAGTCAGTTAGGGTAAACTGCAACAGACGTATTTTAAATTTTAAAAGTATAGGCAACGAGAATTTGGCGGTGGAAAACCATGAATTATTAAAGGTTTGATTCTGCAAGTTTAAATCCGTTTACATTTAGATTGCTGATTCAGCTAAACCATCCCTAGAAGGTTCTGCTGATAAAGTCATAGATCGCATTCACCGTCGCCATACCGCACCTGTAAAGGCCAGTACGCTTTTGAAGCGAAATCAGCCAAACAGCGTTACTACGGGTTTGAAAACTCCATATTCTCGCATACAAGGTTTTTATTTTTATTTTTTCTTCCAGTAATTCCTTGTTTCAACCATTCCCTATACTACTATCATATTTTAAGCTCCATACGTAATATGTTTTTCTCGTAAAATTTGGTTACAAACAATTTTAATATTCATGAATTTCAGGAAGGTATTCAACAACGTTCACTTTAAGGTTGAGTGAAATGGATAAAGGTTCGGGACTAGGTAATTTTCCCATTCAGTTATATAATCAATGCAAATTCATGATGTTTATCGGCATTTCATTATCTTAAGCTGAATTATTTCAGTCCTGGAAAAAAAAAAAGCGTCACAGTGAAAGTTTTAGCGGTGATTCAAGTGACAAAGTTTCTGTTAGCGATAGTGAGGATAAAACCACGCGAAGAATCCAAGCTTCCAGTGCAGAAGCACTTTTAGAACAGGTGTTTCATGTTGTGTTGTTATCAATCCTGATGAGAAGTCGCACTTAAATTTGCTCTTTCTCTTTCTTGGATGTTTGTTTTAATAAATGAATTAATTTTAGAAATGTATGGAGTCACGACAGCGACGAGCTAAGAGACAAAAACGGCGGAAGGAACCAAATGGCTCTATACAGACAATACCAGTGCAATGTACTATTGAATCGACTCCAATGAATTCACTTCTGGATGATGTAACAAATGAAATAAATCGTTTAGAAAGAGATCGTGAAGTTGCACAGAAGTTATCCAAAGATGACAGAAATACACTGTTGTTTCTGGACACTACTGGGAATTCAATTTTTACCAAAGGTTGCTTTTTGTATTCTTCAGAAAAAAATTTTTCAGAAATTTATATTTTTGAATAATTTCCATAAACTTCCACAAAGGATTAGTTTACATTCGTGTCTCCTGTTAAATAGCAAGGATCTTTGATGGGCAACGCTTTTAATTTGTACAAGAACAATCAAAACTGCAAAAATGCGATATCCAGCTTTACTTTTCTGTCCAATTCGGTCGTCCTTTTTTTTCTGGTAAACATTTTTATTTGCATAACAATGGTAGAAGACGAAAATAGTTCTTTACAGAAGATATACCTCCACCACCTCTTCCACCAGTCCTTCCGTCAACGAATAACTCATCCCTAGCTGCAGTTCCTTCTGTAGTTAGAGAAAGTTGTGCAGAGTTGTCATCTTCATCAGATATTCCGAAACATTCATTTTACTCACCATCAATCAACACCAACATCCATTCAGCTACTTTACTTCTCAATTCACCGTCCTCTACCGTC
The DNA here is from genome assembly GCF_000183805.2 of Loa loa. Lineage (NCBI taxonomy): Eukaryota > Metazoa > Nematoda > Chromadorea > Rhabditida > Onchocercidae > Loa > Loa loa. The sequence goes on along the minus strand of NW_018108181.1, from coordinate 760,000 downwards.
ACAGCGACTCGCAACAATACATTGCATATGGAACCACTGAAGCGCATATCAAAGCAACGATATATCGGTTCAGTTCATGGTGGTGAGGATGCCGGTAGAGTAAGCTTTTAATTTTCACATGTTTCTATCGTTTTTAATTTAAATTCTTGTTTAAGAAGCTTCAAAAGTATAAGATTTTTGAAATTCTAATGAGAGAAAGTATAATGATCAAGTGAAGGAATATTCTGTATATTGCTGTTTTAATTTTATATGCAACAGAGCAGGAAACATTAACTGAATTCTGGAATTTGTTCTGTTTAATTGAAAGGAGAATTAAAATGCCTATATGAAAGTAGTGCTTATATGTTTTATCCTTAGAAGTAGCAGAATCTGTAATAATAATGGGTTTCATCCTTATGCTTGTTAAATATCTCAATCTCATTGTTAGTTATTTTTGATTAT